>NC_034187.2:1706742-1794242 GCF_002021735.2 Oncorhynchus kisutch
CACTGTGCCTGGCACTTATTCCCTTTCAGCTTTCTACCATAGTCCACTTCCATCTGGTCCTGAATATGGAGGTTTACACAGGCTGCCTAATTGTGATCTTTTTAACTGGTCTGAGAATGAATTAAACGTATTGGGAGGCAGATCAATGCATAACACAGCCAGCAGCTGAGATCCACGGCATAAACACACACACACACACACACTCAATTCAAGGTTACTAAACATGGGACAATATATTCCCTCCGTCCCCGGTGAGTCACACGGCGGCTCTCCTGAACGATGGAGGAGGTATTAAGCTGATAGAACAGAAGCATTAACAACTATGTGAATATTTCATTTGATTAAACAAAAACTATTTAACGAGTGGAAATCATTGTTTTTACACGCAGAGAATTGAAGTGGATTGTTATCAGTATCGTTGAGTGGAATAGGGATTTTGAAAACTAGATTTTATAGGATCTGAAATGGCTGTTTCATTTGGAAAATGGCACGGTAGGTATTTCTGGTTATATCTTTTTGTCCATAATTGTAGGAGTATACTTTTTTCAAGAAAAGCTATGTTAGCAGAAAGCACAGGCAACCTATTACCGTTATGATTGCAAGATGATGAAAGGTTGCAGAGAAATCACTGGACCATCACCATCCTTACAGTAACAAATTAAACAGAGAAATATTTATGTGCAAAAAAACAAAGCAGCCTCTTTAGTCTACAGTAGTGACTACAACACAAACAAACAACACCCCACTGTGGCAGAACAACAGCAGTTGGGTTACAT
Source organism: Oncorhynchus kisutch (assembly GCF_002021735.2). Classification (NCBI taxonomy): domain Eukaryota; kingdom Metazoa; phylum Chordata; class Actinopteri; order Salmoniformes; family Salmonidae; genus Oncorhynchus; species Oncorhynchus kisutch. The sequence continues at coordinate 1,707,519 of NC_034187.2, forward strand.
GGGATACATTAGGATCCTGCCATCTCGTGCGGCAACTACAGCTCCCTGTGGCTCCAATGAGAGCCACCATGGCTTTGCCTCAGTACAGTCTGATGGACAGTTAGATGGCCCACTGTAAGAGACTCTCTCCTGTGTTGACATCTCCCTGACAAGGTGAAAACATCAGCAGAAACACACTAGGGAAGAGTGACACCTCAGTGCCAGCCCACTGAATAGGGGCTCCGCCGTGACGTGTGTGTGTGTGTGTGTGTGTGTGTGTGTGTGTGTGTGTGTGTGTGTGTGTGTGTGTGTGTGTGTGTGTGTGTGTGTGTGTGTGTGTGTGTGTGTGTGTGTGTGTGTGTGTGTGGGTGTTGAGCAGTTCCACTGTGATGTGAGAGGAGGTGAAGGCAGGGATCACAACAGCACCCCCATGTTTAGAGGGGCGAGGCAGGGTTTCTGACTCCTGACGAGCTGTGATTGGATGGCTATGAGGGGCGAGGCAGGGTTTCTGACTCCTGTCGAGCTGTGATTGGATGCCTATGAGGGGCAAGGCAGGGTTTCTGACTCCTGTCGAGCTGTGATTGGATGGCTATGAGGGGCGAGGCAGGGTTTCTGACTCCTGACGAGCTGTGATTGGATGGCTATGAGGGGCGAGGCAGGGTTTCTGACTCCTGACGCGCTGTGATTGTTGTGTTGTGATGGTTTGGCTGACAGGATTGTAATGTGTTGTGATGGTTTGGATACCAACATTCTGTTGTGTTGTGATGGTTTGGCTCCCTGGTTCCTGATGTGTTGTGATGGTGTGGCTGACAGGATTCTATTGTGTTGTGATGGTTTGGTTGCCAACATTATAATGTGTTGTGATGGTTTGGCTGCCAACATTCTAATGTGTTGTGATGGTTTGGCTGCCAACATTCTAATGTGTTGTGATGGTTTGGCTGCCAACATTCTAATGTGTTGTGATGGTTTGGCTGCCAACATTATAATGTGTTGTGATGGTTTGGCTGCCAACATTCTAATGTGTTGTGATGGTTTGGCTGCCAACATTCTAATGTGTTGTGATGGTTTGGCTGCCAACATTCTAATGTGTTGTGATGGTTTGGCTGCCAACATTCTAATGTGTTGTGATGGTTTCTCTGACAGGATTCTAATGTGTTGTGATGGTTTGGCTGCCTGGTTCCTGATGTGTTGTGATGGTTTGGTTGCCAGGATTCTAATGTGTTGTGATGGTTTGGCTGCCTGGTTCCTGATGTGTTGTGATGGTTTGGCTGCGTGGTTCCTGATGTGTTGTGATGTGATGGTTTGGCTGCCTGGTTCCTGATGTGTTGTGATGGTTTGGCTGCCTGGTTCCTGATGTATTGTGATGGTTTGGCTGCCTGGTTCCTGATGTATTGTGATGGTTTGGCTGCCTGGTTCCTGATGTATTGTGATGGTTTGGCTGCCTGGTTCCTGATGTAATGTGATGGTTTGGCTGCCTGGTTCCTGATGTAATGTGATGGTTTGGCTGCCTGGTTCCTGATGTATTGTGATGGTTTGGCTGCCTGGTTCCTGATGTATTGTGATGGTTTGGCTGCCTGGTTCCTGATGTATTGTGATGGTTTGGCTGCCTGGTTCCTGATGTATTGTGATGGTTTGGCTGCCTGGTTCCTGATGTATTGTGATGGTTTGGCTGCCTGGTTCCTGATGTAATGTGATGGTTTGGCTGCCTGGTTCCTGAAGTATTGTGATGGTTTGGCACTCTATTTGGTGGGTAATAATATAATTCAGTTTTGATGTGATGGAGTGACGGGGGGTGAAAAGGGTCCCACATGTTGTGGTTTCCTGATGAGGTAAAAGGACAGCTTCAGGGAGGATACGGTGTGAGATGTGTTTAACCAGGGTGTTGGAGGGAGGATACGGTGTGAGATGTGTTTAACCAGGGTGTTGGAGGGAGGATATGGTGTGTGATGTGTTTAACTAGGGTGTTGGAGGGAGGATACGGTGTGAGATGTGTTTAACCAGGGTGTTGGAGGGAGGATATGGGGGCAAGGTGGCTAAGAGGACTGTGGGCTAAAACAATGTTGTAACCGTGCCAGGTGGTACCAGAGGGTTAGCAGGTCCAACTGGGTCCTGACATTTCCTGAGGGTGTGGAGCTCAGGGTCACACACATGCATTTATGCACTCACGCACACACACACGGCTATGTGGGCACATACAGAATGCTCTGCAGATATAACTTAATATGTACGATAAAATCGAATGAAAGAATACAGCTCTTCTCAACACATAGGTGAAGTTCATCTAGGATATCTATTTCTATCTGATGTGGATCTTTATTGCCTCAAGCCAGTGAATCCCAAACATTTAGTCTATCAAGGACAGCTACATTTTATATTATTTTTTGTCCTTGATGGACTAAATGTTTCATCGGTTTGAGGAAATGTAGATCCACATCAGATAGAAAGGCTTGGGGAAATATAGATCCACATCAGATAGAAAGGCTTGGGGAAATATAGATCCACATCAGATAGAAAGGCTTGGGGAAATATAGATCCACATCAGATAGAAAGGCTTGGGGAAATATAGATCCACATCAGATAGAAAGGCTTGGGGAAATATAGATCCACATCAGATAGAAAGGCTTGGGGAAATATAGATCCACTTTGAGATTGATTAGATTGAGTAGAAGAGTAGATTAGATTGAGTAGAAGAGTAGAGTGACTGTAGATTGAGGAAGTAGATTGAGTAGTGAGTAGAGAGTGACTGTAAATTAAGGAAGTAGACTGAGTAGTGAGTAGAGAGTGACTGTAGATTGAGGAAGTAGACTGAGTAGTGAGTAGAGAGTGACTGTAGATTGAGTGGAGCTACTCTAGATTACAGTGTGTGACCCAAAAGACACCCTATTCCATTTGGGATGCAGACTGAATGATTAGCACGGTCTCTGTGGCTAATCATAACACCCTGCCATCACATTACCATTCATACTACCTATATAAACACACAGCCTTCTCATTACCATTCATACTACCTATAAAACACACAGCCATCACATTACCATTCATACTACCTATATAACACACAGCCTTCTCATTACCATTCATACTACCTATATAACACACAGCCTTCTCATTACCATTCATACTACCTATATAACACACAGCCTTCTCATTACCATTCATACTACCTATATAAACACACAGCCTTCTCATTACCATTCATACTACCTATAAAACACACAGCCTTCTCATTACCATTCATACTACCTATATAACACACAGCCTTCACATACTACCTATATAACACACAGCCTTCTCATTACCATTCATACTACCTATATAAACACACAGCCTTCTCATTACCATTCATACTACCTATATAACACACAGCCTTCTCATTACCATTCATACTACCTATATAACACACAGCCTTCTCATTACCATTCATACTACCTATATAAACACACAGCTTTTGGGGACACTTTCTATGAGGCGTACATTTAATGCCCAGTATTACATGTATAATGCCTTGTTGTAATACTCTCATGGTGCCTTATAACATTCGCTATCAGATAATAATGAACCTGCCACAGATACTACATACACAGCGTTTAACTTCTACAGGCATTGGTCGGTGAGAACAGCACGCAGCTCACAACCTCACGCACATCCAAAGTCTGGTAGAGAATTGAGAGCATAGCCCGGCGTTTATGGACTGTTACCCATTTGTAGTGTTACACTATATAACACACTGGAAATGTGTATGTTTGAGAACACGGTGAAAAGAGAATATTATTCACACGCACACATGGATTCAATCTCCCCACCACAGCCAAATGCGCAGGGAACCGAAACACGTTCATTGGCTACCGCATTGAAGCCTAAAACCAGAGAACGTTTTTAATGAGCGTCTATGAAGTTTGAATGCCACCTGACCAACAGCAAGCATGTCAAGGTAATTCCAGAACCCATTGCTTCAAGACTCTGCTTAGCCTGCAGCCCTCTAGAACACGGTTGTCGGGGGAAATATGTAGGCTACAACCTATGCATTTACATCAGTTTGGCAAGCATACCTCTCACCCACAAAACAGAATAAGCGCAATACTTCACAGTCGTTCCATTGAAATAGAGTCAGGACTGTACATGTCTGGTTCATCAGATGAATATAGATGGATGAGAATATCGTTCACACACACATATTGATTCAATTACCCCCTCCGCCCCACCACCACCACAGCCAAATACAATCACTTCGCATCCCTCATCCATTAAATAGCCTGACCAGCCATTCCATTCAATTAGTCAGAAGTGTTGTACTCACCAATACGAGCCAGCTGGAGAAAGAAAAGCCAAACCAAGTCCATTCTGGATGGTGACGTTAATTTGAACTGTAGGAATCCTGAGTGTGGTTGGAGTTTTACTTGATGAATGCCCTCCCGCGACGTTGAAATTGGCACCGGATAATGATGTATTTTTTAATAAAGAACACTGCACCGTGTTGTTCAGTGAAGAATCTCTCAGTATATAGACGCCAGATTCCAAAGCACGATTTGAAAAAACGTGACAATGAAATAAATCCTTTGAAAAAGTCAAACTTTTGACAGATATAAAAAGATATGGACTTCAGACAGACAGTGCGCAAAGTCTAGAGATGTCAGCAATATGTTACATTAAACGCTCTCTACACATACACTGCAATAACCGTAATTATTCCACAATAAAAAGTAAATTGTCTCTTGGTCAAACTTTGTGTCTATACGGAGCTAGAATTATTTTCCCCTTCGTCGATTTGATCCGTTAGTCCCGTTTTCCGTTTGGGTTCTCTTCCGCTGCTTGCTCGCTCAGTCGATCAATGTCTGTCCACCACCTGCGCACCGAGTGTGAGAAATCGCGACCGAGTCCAAACACAGACACTACACCCCGTGCGCTGTCAGCGGTAGCCCAAACGCCGGCAGATGGCGATATTGAGTCGTTTCAACTTACCGTCCAAAGGCATTGTATGCAGCCTAGCGTTCCCCGTGGATCTGTTGGTACATACAACATTCTCCATTCAGGCTACAAAGGCCTTGATTTCCTCCTTAACTCAATTTTATTGCCAGAATGCAGAAAACAACTGGGAAAATATGCTAACTTTCTTTATGAAACATCCTTTTACACCACCATGCTAGAGCAGCTAATGCTTCTTCCTGATGTTCGGCCCACATTCATCCAGGGGTAAACAACAGACTGCGTCAAAATGAATGGCTGAACTTGATACACAACATCTGGGACGAGCATGTCTAGGTATTAGCCACTCTAGCATGGTGCTGTGAAACGGTGTGAAGCGGTGTTTTAGGAGCGTGTATCCGGCTGCGTGCAATGCCTTTGGACCGTAAGATAAAGCAACTCAATGTCGCTATCTGCCTGCATTTTGGGATATCTCAACAGCCCGAGACAACGTGGTGTAGTGATGATGTCCTCCCTGTTGGTCCAGTATCCTCATGCAGCCTACTCATATTATATATGTGTATTAATATATGTAGTAATTATTACAGTATCCACAAGACATGAGGCTAATTAGGGAATATATCTAGGCTATTTTAATACGTGTGTTTTTTTATTACAGCCTAGCCTATCTATATTACATATATTGTAGATGAGCTGTGCTGCTCACTTCAGTGTTCATTCCTCAGTATGGAGAGAGCATGTTTGGAATAAAAAAATGTGGTACTTTGTCGCTCGATGAGCACAGTTGGAGTGTACCATTTGGTGTTTTCGGTTAAAATGGGACAGATAGACTGTTAAAATGGGACATATTGACTGTTAAAATGGGACAGATAGACTGTTAAAATGGGACAGACCTAACTGTTAAAATGGGACAGACCTAACTGTTAAAATGGGACAGACCTAACTGTTAAAATGGGACAGACCTAACTGTTAAAATGGGACAGACCTAACTGTTAAAATGGGACAGACCTAACTGTTAAAATGGGACAGATAGACTGTTAAAATGGGACAGACCTAACTGTTAAAATGGGACAGACCTAACTGACACAATGGGACAGACCTGACTGTTAAAATGGGACAGATGTACTGTTAAAATGGGACAGACCTGACTGTTAAAATGGGACAGATGTACTGTTAAAATGGGACAGACCTGACTGTTAAAATGGGACAGATGTACTGTTAAAATGGGACAGACCTGACTGTTAAAATGGGACAGATAGACTGTTAAAATGGGACAGACCTGACTGTTAAAATGGGACAGATAGACGGTTAAAATGGGGCAGACCTAACTGTTAAAATGGGACAGATAGACTGTTAAAATGGGACAGACCTGACTGTTAAAATGGGACAGACCTGACTGTTAAAATGGGACAGACCTAACTGTTAAAATGGGACAGACCTAACTGTTAAAATGGGACAGATCTAACTGTTAAAATGGGACAGACCTAACAGAACACTACTTTAGACTAGAGCCCTATTCCCTATATAGTGCACTACTTTAGACCAGAGCCCTATTCCCTATATAGTGCACTACTTTAGACCAGAGCCCTATTCCCTATATAGTACACTACTGTTGACCAGGGCCCAGAGGGATCTAGCGCGCTACAGAGGATGGATAGGGCACCATTTGGGACACACAACTCACTGTGGGGATTTGATAGGTGCAGGAAAATGACAGGCTACCACTTTCTTTATTCTTTGGCACTGCCCCTATTTGTTTATTAATCACAGGGCACATCCCAGTTCTGACACCAATGTAGCGAATAAACAAATTCCTTTACCACAGAATTATTTTTGTGTTGAGATAGGCGGCAAGGATTCGAGCGGTTAATGGCATTCATCAGATGCTCTTATAAAGTTAAGTGCCTTGCTCTCTAGGGAAAATCAAAGATTTTTCACTTAGTTAGCTTGGGATTTGAACCAGCCACCTGTGGCTCAATGCTCTTATTAACTGTTAGGCAACCTGCCACCCGACTGCAACTGTATATGTTAATGATCAGGTGATTGGAGACTCTCTTGGTCTCTCAGAGCCTGGTACTGTCACAGACAGAGAACGGTAGAAGGCTACAGTCTTCATTAAGGCAGAAAATGAACAGACCAACAGTCTGTGTGAACAGACGGACCAGAGATGTACAGTGGAGGTATCCAAACGGACATAGGGAACGGAGATCACCGCTTCTACCTCGCTATCCAACCCAAGGGGCCTAAATTAAAGACCAAACTGAACTACAGAGTCTGTGTGGACAGACAGAGGTCCAGAACAGTGGTTCTGTGTGGACAGAGAAGGTATAGTCTAGAACAGTGGTTCTGTGTGAACAGACAGAAGGTATAGTCTAGAACAGTGGTTCTGTGTGGACAGACAGAAGGTATAGTCTAGAGCAGTGGTTCTGTGTGGACAGACAGAAGGTATAGTCTAGAACAGTGGTTCTGTGTGGACAGACAGAAGGTATAGTCTAGAGCAGTGGTTCTGTGTGGACAGACAGAAGGTATAGTCTAGAACAGTGGTTCTGTGTGGACAGACAGAGGTCCAGAACAGTGGTTCTCTGTGAACAGACAGAAGGTATTCTAAATCTAGAAAAGTGGTCCCCAACCTTTTTCGTTTACTGTACCACCCAAAAAATTTTGCTCTGCCTGGAGTACCCCCTGTGGATAGGTCAGGTACCCCCAGGGTCCTAGTACCCCTTGGGGGTAATGAGAGAAAGGTCTTTATCAGGCTTCTGAATCAGTGAAACAAGGCCCTGTTCCATAGTGGAGACCATTTCACCATTTTCAATGCAATCTTGAAACATATTAAAAATAGGGTTTTTTTTGTAACTCCCAAACTGTCTATAGAATACAACTGACAGGCCATCAGGGCCAGGGGATTTCCCATTTTTCATTGAATTCAGAGCCTCTCTAATTTATTCGATTGACACAGGTGAATCGCAAACTGAGCGGAAATCATCCTCAATTACAGGGACACAATTCTGAATGTGGCAAATGTAGCTTTCACAACAGTGTTCCTGAAATTGTGAGTTGTAAAGGAATTGACAGATGTCGCCGTTGTAATGGAATCTTTGCATAATATATCGTTCATTCTGAGTGCCATTTATACATTTTATTTTGTAGTTTCTATTTTTCAAGTGCTGGGGTTTCTTTTCTCCGTCATGTTGCTCTTGATTTGACGAAGGCACCCTTTGCCAGATCTGTGTAAAACTGGTCTAATTCTAGTTGTAAATATTTAAATACAGACTCTTCTTCTTTAGAAAACTGTTCAGCTTACTCAGCTTTTTCTCTACGGTTCTTCAGGTGTTTCAGCTCTTTGTTTCAATGGCTGTAAACTCTGACGTTATTTCTGAAGAGTTCCCATCTACTCCCAAGTCTTCTCTCTCTCAAAAAAATATATATTTGGCTTAACGATTTGAGGTTTCCAATGAAAATAGGATCTTTTAAGAAGTGTGTCGTTTAATTTCCAATATCCTCCGATACACTTTTAGATTTTTTTTTTTAGTATCTTGTAAATTCGGGGAAATCAAATGATGATCAGAAAAGGGAGGAGCCAACTGATGCTCTTACATCTATAACTAACTGTAACAAAATGGAGGAAATTAGGAATAAATCCCTTCTAGATTTTTGTGACATAGTTTTATTGGTCCAGGTATAACCCTTTGCATCCAGATTGAAATAACACCAGGCATCATCAACACAGAGATCCTTGCATGATGTTGTGATGATGTTGCTATTCTGAGAGCTTTGACTCGTTCTAGGAGGAAAACGATCAACAGAGTCATCAGGTGTTTCGGTTCCAGTCCCCTGAGAGAATTAGAAAAGCCTCTGAGTATTTGTTGTGTAAATCCTGTCATTTTTTGGTTGTTGGTATATTGGGTCTTATTTGGAGCATGTTAATTATATCCGTACACATTACAGATAACGAAAATAACATTGTCAAGCTTAACAGTTACTATGACCCCATCTGCCGCCCGGTGAAGATGTGGATTCTAACAACGTCGCCTTTAAACTTGTGTTTAAGTGTGACAACACCAGCAGAATGGTTGTATTTAAGTGTGACAACACCAGCAGAATGGTTGTATTTAAGTGTGACAACACCAGCAGAATGGTTGTATTTAAGTGTGACAACACCAGCAGAATGGTTGTATTTAAGTGTGACAACACCAGCAGAATGGTTGTATTTAAGTGTGACAACACCAGCAGAATGGTTGTGTTTAAGTGTGACAACACCAGCAGAATGGTTGTGTTTAAGTGTGACAACACCAGCAGAATGGTTGTGTTTAAGTGTGACAACACCAGCAGAATGGTTGTATTTAAGTGTGACAACACCAGCAGAATGGTTGTATTTAAGTGTGACAACACCAGCAGAATGGTTGTGTTTAAGTGTGACAACACCAGCAGAATGGTTGTATTTAAGTGTGACAACACCAGCAGAATGGTTGTATTTAAGTGTGACAACACCAGCAGAATGGTTGTATTTAAGTGTGACAACACCAGCAGAATGGTTGTGTTTAAGTGTGACAACACCAGCAGAATGGTTGTATTTAAGTGTGACAACACCAGCAGAATGGTTGTATTTAAGTGTGACAACACCAGCAGAATGGTTGTATTTAAGTGTGACAACACCAGCAGAATGGTTGTGTTTAAGTGTGACAACACCAGCAGAATGGTTGTATTTAAGTGTGACAACACCAGCAGAATGGTTGTGTTTAAGTGTGACAACACCAGCAGAATGGTTGTGTTTAAGTGTGACAACACCAGCAGAATGGTTGTATTTAAGTGTGACAATACCAGCAGAATGGTTGTATTTAAGTGTGACAACACCAGCAGAATGGTTGTATTTAAGTGTGACAACACCAGCAGAATGGTTGTATTTAAGTGTGACAACACCAGCAGAATGGTTGTATTTAAGTGTGACAACACCAGCAGAATGGTTGTGTTTAAGTGTGACAACACCAGCAGAATGGTTGTGTTTAAGTGTGACAACACCAGCAGAATGGTTGTATTTAAGTGTGACAACATCAGCAGAATGGTTGTATTTAAGTGTGACAACACCAGCAGAATGGTTGTGTTTAAGTGTGACAACACCAGCAGAATGGTTGTATTTAAGTGTGACAAAACCCGCAGAATGGTTGTATTTAATTGTGACAACACCAGCAGAATGGTTGTATTTAAGTGTGACAACACCAGCAGAATGGTTGTATTTAAGTGTGACAACACCCGCAGAATGGTTGTATTTAAGTGTGACAACACCAGCAGAATGGTTGTATTTAAGTGTGACAACACCAGCAGAATGGTTGTATTTAAGTGTGACAACACCAGCAGAATGGTTGTATTTAAGTGTGACAACACCAGCAGAATGGTTGTATTTAAGTGTGACAACACCCGCAGAATGGTTGTATTTAAGTGTGACAACACCAGCAGAATGGTTGTATTTAAGTGTGACAACACCAGCAGAATGGTTGTATTTAAGTGTGACAACACCAGCAGAATTGTTATATTTAAGTGTGACAACACCAGCAGAATGGTTGTATTTAAGTGTGACAACACCAGCAGAATGGTTGTATTTAAGTGTGACAACACCAGCAGAATGGTTGTATTTAAGTGTGACAACACCAGCAGAATGGTTGTATTTAAGTGTGACAACACCAGCAGAATGGTCCATGACTGAATTAGGCCACATCATGTCATTGTGACTTCCCTTTCACGCAAATTAGTTTCCTGAAGAAGGACAAAAATCTGCTTCACTGCGTTTACAATATAACAAGGCTTTCCTTTTCAAACCCCTATAGCTTTCAGGCTTACAATACTGAGTGAGTTGAAAACAAACTCCTGCATTGAATATAAAGAGACACAAACTAGACAACAGATGTAGAAACTAGACATCAGATGTAGAAACTAGACAACAGATGTAGAAACTAGACAACAGATGTAGAAACTAGACAACAGATGTAGAAACTAGACAACAGATGTAGAAACTAGACAACAGATGTGGAAACTAGACATCAGATGTAGAAACTAGACAACAGATGTAGAAACTAGACATCAGATGTAGAAACTAGACATCAGATGTAGAAACTAGACAACAGATGTAGAAACTAGACATCAGATGTAGAAACTAGACATCAGATGTAGAAACTAGACAACAGATGTAGAAACTAGACATCAGATGTAGAAACTAGACAACAGATGTAGAAACTAGACAACAGATGTAGAAACTAGACATCAGATGTAGAAACTAGACAACAGATGTAGAAACTAGACAACAGATGTAGAAACTAGACATCAGATGTAGAAACTAGACATCAGATGTAGAAACTAGACATCAGATGTAGAAAGTAGACATCAGATGTAGAAACTAGACAACAGATGTTGAAACTAGACATCAGATGTAGAAACTAGACATCAGATGTAGAAACTAGACATCAGATGTAGAAACTAGACATCAGATGTAGAAAGTAGACATCAGATGTAGAAACTAGACAACAGATGTTGAAACTAGACATCAGATGTAGAAACTAGACATCAGATGTAGAAACTAGACATCAGATGTAGAAACTAGACAACAGATGTAGAAACTAGACAACAGATGTAGAAACTAGACAACAGATGTAGAAACTAGACAACAGATGTAGAAACTAGACATCAGATGTAGAAACTAGACAACAGATGTAGAAACTAGACATCAGATGTAGAAACTAGACAACAGATGTAGAAACTAGACAACAGATGTAGAAACTAGACATCAGATGTAGAAACTAGACAACAGATGTAGAAACTAGACAACAGATGTAGAAACTAGACATCAGATGTAGAAACTAGACAACAGATGTAGAAACTAGACAACAGATGTAGAAACTAGACATCAGATGTAGAAACTAGACATCAGATGTAGAAACTAGACATCAGATGTAGAAAGTAGACATCAGATGTAGAAACTAGACAACAGATGTTGAAACTAGACATCAGATGTAGAAACTAGACATCAGATGTAGAAACTAGACATCAGATGTAGAAACTAGACATCAGATGTAGAAAGTTGACATCAGATGTAGAAACTAGACAACAGATGTTGAAACTAGACATCAGATGTAGAAACTAGACATCAGATGTAGAAACTAGACATCAGATGTAGAAACTAGACAACAGATGTAGAAACTAGACAACAGATGTAGAAACTAGACAACAGATGTAGAAACTAGACAACAGATGTAGAAACTAGACATCAGATGTAGAAACTAGACAACAGATGTAGAAACTAGACATCAGATGTAGAAACTAGACAACAGATGTAGAAACTAGACATCAGATGTAGAAACTAGACATCAGATGTAGAAACTAGACATCAGATGTAGAAACTAGACAACAGATGTTGAAACTAGACAACAGATGTAGAAACTAGACAACAGATGTAGAAACTAGACATCAGATGTAGAAACTAGACATCAGATGTAGAAACTAGACATCAGATGTAGAAACTAGACAACAGATGTAGAAACTAGACAACAGATGTAGAAACTAGACATCAGATGTAGAAACTAGACATCAGATGTAGAAACTAGACATCAGATGTAGAAACTAGACATCAGATGTAGAAACTAGACATCAGATGTAGAAACTAGACAACAGATGTAGAAACTAGACAACAGATGTAGAAACTAGACATCAGATGTAGAAACTAGACATCAGATGTAGAAAGTAGACAACAGATGTAGAAACTAGACAACAGATGTTGAAACTAGACATCAGATGTAGAAAGTAGACAACAGATGTAGAAACTAGACAACAGATGTTGAAACTAGACATCAGATGTAGAAAGTAGACAACAGATGTAGAAACTAGACAACAGATGTTGAAACTAGACATCAGATGTAGAAAGTAGACAACAGATGTAGAAACTAGACAACAGATGTAGAAACTAGACATCAGATGTAGAAACTAGACATCAGATGTTGAAACTAGACATCAGATGTTGAAACTAGACATCAGATGTAGAAACTAGACATCAGATGTAGAAACTAGACAACAGATGTAGAAACTAGACAACAGATGTAGAAACTAGACAACAGATGTAGAAACTAGACATCAGATGTAGAAACTAGACATCAGATGTAGAAACTAGACAACAGATGTAGAAACTAGACATCAGATGTAGAAACTAGACATCAGATGTAGAAACTAGACAACAGATGTAGAAACTAGACATCAGATGTAGAAAACTAGACATCAGATGTAGAAACTAGACATCAGATGTAGAAACTAGACATCAGATGTAGAAACTAGACAACAGATGTTGAAACTAGACAACAGATGTAGAAACTAGACAACAGATGTAGAAACTAGACATCAGATGTAGAAACTAGACATCAGATGTAGAAACTAGACATCAGATGTAGAAAGTAGACAACAGATGTTGAAACTAGACATCAGATGTAGAAAGTAGACAACAGATGTAGAAACTAGACAACAGATGTTGAAAGTAGACAACAGATGTAGAAACTAGACATCAGATGTAGAAAGTAGACAACAGATGTAGAAACTAGACATCAGATGTAGAAACTAGACATCAGATGTAGAACTAGACAACAGATGTAGAAACTAGACATCAGATGTAGAAACTAGACATCAGATGTAGAAACTAGACAACAGATGTAGAAAGTAGACAACAGATGTAGAAAGTAGACAACAGATGTTGAAACTAGACAACAGATGTAGAAACTAGACAACAGATGTAGAAACTAGACATCAGATGTAGAAAGTAGACAACAGATGTTGAAACTAGACAACAGATGTAGAAACTAGACAACAGATGTAGAAACTAGACAACAGATGTAGAAACTAGACAACAGATGTAGAAACTAGACAACAGATGTAGAAACTAGACAACAGATGTAGAAACTAGACAACAGATGTAGAAACTAGACAACAGATGTAGAAACTAGACATCAGATGTAGAAACTAGACAACAGATGTTGAAACTAGACAACAGATGTAGAAACTAGACAACAGATGTAGAAACTAGACAACAGATGTAGAAACTAGACATCAGATGTAGAAACTAGACAACAGATGTTGAAACTAGACAACAGATGTAGAAACTAGACAACAGATGTAGAAACTAGACAACAGATGTAGAAACTAGACAACAGATGTTGAAACTAGACAACAGATGTAGCAATGTCAACAATACAACAAACAATAAACCTTGATAGGGTTACTCTAACGGATGTACTCTTGACAGTACTCACAGTTCAAGTGTAGTTCATGTCATCGGAGATAACCAGCAATCCTTCTTCCTTCGAAGAACGCGTGTGGGCCCTTGAACCCTCTTGTCGTGCCTTCTATATAAACGGCCACAGTGTCTCCCTGGCAGTCTGATCCTTATCAGAGCTTCTTTGATGCGGAGCGTCTTCTCGCCCAGAAACTTGTTCCCCTTGGCCATTTTCCAGACTATGTCCCTGTAGTGGAACATGGTGAAGGATGACATTGCGAGGGGATCCATCAGATCGTTGCTTCCCAAGTCGATGTACCACGTCGATCACGTCTCTTAGCCTGTCTTTGATGCACGGATCCACCTTTCCCCGGATATTGATGACTGCTTCCCTAATGTCCTCTCCCTCTACCTCTAGAACACCTTGGATATTCAGATTCAACCTGTGAGAGTACTGTTGAAGTTCAGCTACATGATTCAACCTGTGAGAGTACTGTTGATGTTCAGCTACATGATTCCACCTGTGAGAGTACTGTTGATGTTCAGCTTCCTTGATTCCACCTGTGAGAGTACTGTGGATGTTCAGCTACATGATTCCACCTGTGAGAGTACTGTGGATGTTCAGCTACATGATTCCACCTGTGAGAGTACTGTTGAAGTTCAGCTACATGATTCCACCTGTGAGAGTACTGTTTATGTTCAGCTACATGATTCCACCTGTGAGAGTACTGTTGGAGTTCAGCTACATGATTCCACCTGTGAGAGTACTGTTGGAGTTCAGCTACATGATTCCACCTGTGAGAGTACTGTTGAAGTTCAGCTACATGATTCCACCTGTGAGAGTACTGTTGATGTTCAGCTACATGATTCCACCTGTGAGAGTACTGTTGGAGTTCAGCTACATGATTCCACCTGTGAGAGAACTGTTGATGTTCAGCTACATGATTCAAACTGTGAGAGTACTGTGGATGTTCAGC
The DNA here is from genome assembly GCF_002021735.2 of Oncorhynchus kisutch. Taxonomy (NCBI): domain Eukaryota; kingdom Metazoa; phylum Chordata; class Actinopteri; order Salmoniformes; family Salmonidae; genus Oncorhynchus; species Oncorhynchus kisutch. Next base: position 1,722,636 of record NC_034187.2, read on the forward strand.
TACATGATTCAACCTGTGAGAGTACTGTTGATATTCAGCTACATGATTCAACCTGTGAGAGTACTGTTGATGTTCAGCTACATGATTCCACCTGTGAGAGTACTGTTGATGTTCAGCTACATGATTCCACCTGTGAGAGTACTGTTGATGTTCAGCTACATGATTCAACCTGTGAGAGTACTGTGGATGTTCAGCTACATGATTCAACCTGTGAGAGTACTGTTGATATTCAGCTACATGATTCCACCTGTGAGAGTACTGTTGATGTTCAGCTACATGATTCCACCTGTGAGAGTACTGTTGGAGTTCAGCTACATGATTCCACCTGTGAGAGTACTGTTCATGTTCAGCTACATGATTCCACCTGTGAGAGTACTGTTGATGTTCAGCTACATGATTCCACCTGTGAGAGTACTGTTGATGTTCAGCTACATGATTCCACCTGTGAGAGTACTGTTCATGTTCAGCTACATGATTCCACCTGTGAGAGTACTGTTGAAGTTCAGCTACATGATTCCACCTGTGAGAGTACTGTTGATGTTCAGCTACATGATTCCACCTGTGAGAGTACTGTTGATGTTCAGCTACATGATTCCACCTGTGAGAGTACTGTTGGAGTTCAGCTACATGATTCCACCTGTGAGAGTACTGTTGAAGTACAGCTACATGATTCCACCTGTGAGAGTACTGTTGATGTTCAGCTAAATGATTCCACCTGTGAGAGTACTGTGGATGTTCAGCTACACGATTCCACCTGTGAGAGTACTGTTGAAGTCCAGCTACATGATTCCACCTGTGAGAGTACTGTTGGAGTTCATTCACATGATTCCACCTGTGAGAGTACTGTTGAAGTTCAGCTACATGATTCCACCTGTGAGAGTACTGTTGATGTTCAGCTACATGATTCCACCTGTGAGAGTACTGTTGATGTTCAGCTACATGATTCCACCTGTGAGAGTACTGTTGGAGTTCAGCTACATGATTCCACCTGTGATAGTACTGTTGAAGTACAGCTACATGATTCCACCTGTGAGAGTACTGTTGAAGTCCAGCTACATGATTCCACCTGTGAGAGTACTGTTGAAGTCCAGCTACATGATTCCACCTGTGAGAGTACTGTTGAAGTAAAGCTACATGATTCCACCTGTGAGAGTACTGTTGAAGTACAGCTACATGATTCCACCTGTGAGAATACTGTTGAAGTCCAGCTACATGATTCCACCTGTGAGAGTACTGTTGAAGTCCAGCTACATGATTCCACCTGTGAGAGTACTGTTGGAGTACAGCTACATGATTCCACCTGTGAGAGTACTGTTGAAGTCCAGCTACATGATTCCACCTGTGAGAGTACTGTTGAAGTAAAGCTACATGATTCCACCTGTGAGAGTACTGTTGAAGTACAGCTACATGATTCCACCTGTGAGAGTACTGTTGAAGTACAGCTACATGATTCCACCTGTGAGAGTACTGTTGAAGTAAAGCTACATGATTCCACCTGTGAGAGTACTGTTGAAGTCCAGCTACATGATTCCACCTGTGAGAGTACTGTTGAAGTCCAGCTACATGATTCCACCTGTGAGAGTACTGTTGAAGTAAAGCTACATGATTCCACCTGTGACAGTACTGTTGATGTTCAGCTACATGATTCCACCTGTGAGAGTACTGTTGAAGTACAGCTACATGATTCCACCTGTGAGAGTACTGTTGATGTTCAGCTACATGATTCCACCTGTGAGAGTACTGTTGATGTTCAGCTACATGATTCCACCTGTGAGAGTACTGTTGATGTTCAGCTACATGATTCAACCTGTGAGAGTACTGTGGATGTTCAGCTACATGATTCAACCTGTGAGAGTACTGTTGATATTCAGCTACATGATTCCACCTGTGAGAGTACTGTTGATGTTCAGCTACATGATTCCACCTGTGAGAGTACTGTTGGAGTTCAGCTACATGATTCCACCTGTGAGAGTACTGTTCATGTTCAGCTACATGATTCCACCTGTGAGAGTACTGTTGATGTTCAGCTACATGATTCCACCTGTGAGAGTACTGTTGATGTTCAGCTACATGATTCCACCTGTGAGAGTACTGTTCATGTTCAGCTACATGATTCCACCTGTGAGATTACTGTTGAAGTTCAGCTACATGATTCCACCTGTGAGAGTACTGTTGATGTTCAGCTACATGATTCCACCTGTGAGAGTACTGTTGATGTTCAGCTACATGATTCCACCTGTGAGAGTACTGTTGGAGTTCAGCTACATGATTCCACCTGTGAGAGTACTGTTGAAGTACAGCTACATGATTCCACCTGTGAGAGTACTGTTGATGTTCAGCTAAATGATTCCACCTGTGAGAGTACTGTGGATGTTCAGCTACACGATTCCACCTGTGAGAGTACTGTTGAAGTCCAGCTACATGATTCCACCTGTGAGAGTACTGTTGGAGTTCATTCACATGATTCCACCTGTGAGAGTACTGTTGAAGTTCAGCTACATGATTCCACCTGTGAGAGTACTGTTGATGTTCAGCTACATGATTCCACCTGTGAGAGTACTGTTGATGTTCAGCTACATGATTCCACCTGTGAGAGTACTGTTGGAGTTCAGCTACATGATTCCACCTGTGATAGTACTGTTGAAGTACAGCTACATGATTCCACCTGTGAGAGTACTGTTGAAGTCCAGCTACATGATTCCACCTGTGAGAGTACTGTTGAAGTCCAGCTACATGATTCCACCTGTGAGAGTACTGTTGAAGTAAAGCTACATGATTCCACCTGTGAGAGTACTGTTGAAGTACAGCTACATGATTCCACCTGTGAGAATACTGTTGAAGTCCAGCTACATGATTCCACCTGTGAGAGTACTGTTGAAGTCCAGCTACATGATTCCACCTGTGAGAGTACTGTTGGAGTACAGCTACATGATTCCACCTGTGAGAGTACTGTTGAAGTCCAGCTACATGATTCCACCTGTGAGAGTACTGTTGAAGTAAAGCTACATGATTCCACCTGTGAGAGTACTGTTGAAGTACAGCTACATGATTCCACCTGTGAGAGTACTGTTGAAGTACAGCTACATGATTCCACCTGTGAGAGTACTGTTGAAGTAAGCTACATGATTCCACCTGTGAGAGTACTGTTGAAGTCCAGCTACATGATTCCACCTGTGAGAGTACTGTTGAAGTCCAGCTACATGATTCCACCTGTGAGAGTACTGTTGAAGTAAAGCTACATGATTCCACCTGTGAGAGTACTGTTGATGTTCAGCTACATGATTCCACCTGTGAGAGTACTGTTGAAGTACAGCTACATGATTCCACCTGTGAGAGTACTGTTGAAGTCCAGCTACATGATTCCACCTGTGAGAGTACTGTTGAAGTCCAGCTACATGATTCCACCTGTGAGAGTACTGTTGGAGTTCAGCTACATGATTCCACCTGTGAGAGTACTGTTCATGTTCAGCTACATGATTCCACCTGTGAGAGTACTGTTGATGTTCAGCTACATGATTCCACCTGTGAGAGTACTGTTGATGTTCAGCTACATGATTCCACCTGTGAGAGTACTGTTCATGTTCAGCTACATGATTCCACCTGTGAGAGTACTGTTGAAGTTCAGCTACATGATTCCACCTGTGAGAGTACTGTTGATGTTCAGCTACATGATTCCACCTGTGAGAGTACTGTTGATGTTCAGCTACATGATTCCACCTGTGAGAGTACTGTTGGAGTTCAGCTACATGATTCCACCTGTGAGAGTACTGTTGAAGTACAGCTACATGATTCCACCTGTGAGAGTACTGTTGATGTTCAGCTAAATGATTCCACCTGTGAGAGTACTGTGGATGTTCAGCTACACGATTCCACCTGTGAGAGTACTGTTGAAGTCCAGCTACATGATTCCACCTGTGAGAGTACTGTTGGAGTTCATTCACATGATTCCACCTGTGAGAGTACTGTTGAAGTTCAGCTACATGATTCCACCTGTGAGAGTACTGTTGATGTTCAGCTACATGATTCCACCTGTGAGAGTACTGTTGATGTTCAGCTACATGATTCCACCTGTGAGAGTACTGTTGGAGTTCAGCTACATGATTCCACCTGTGATAGTACTGTTGAAGTACAGCTACATGATTCCACCTGTGAGAGTACTGTTGAAGTCCAGCTACATGATTCCACCTGTGAGAGTACTGTTGAAGTCCAGCTACATGATTCCACCTGTGAGAGTACTGTTGAAGTAAAGCTACATGATTCCACCTGTGAGAGTACTGTTGAAGTACAGCTACATGATTCCACCTGTGAGAATACTGTTGAAGTCCAGCTACATGATTCCACCTGTGAGAGTACTGTTGAAGTCCAGCTACATGATTCCACCTGTGAGAGTACTGTTGGAGTACAGCTACATGATTCCACCTGTGAGAGTACTGTTGAAGTCCAGCTACATGATTCCACCTGTGAGAGTACTGTTGAAGTAAAGCTACATGATTCCACCTGTGAGAGTACTGTTGAAGTACAGCTACATGATTCCACCTGTGAGAGTACTGTTGAAGTACAGCTACATGATTCCACCTGTGAGAGTACTGTTGAAGTAAAGCTACATGATTCCACCTGTGAGAGTACTGTTGAAGTCCAGCTACATGATTCCACCTGTGAGAGTACTGTTGAAGTCCAGCTACATGATTCCACCTGTGAGAGTACTGTTGAAGTAAAGCTACATGATTCCACCTGTGAGAGTACTGTTGATGTTCAGCTACATGATTCCACCTGTGAGAGTACTGTTGAAGTACAGCTACATGATTCCACCTGTGAGAGTACTGTTGAAGTCCAGCTACATGATTCCACCTGTGAGAGTACTGTTGAAGTCCAGCTACATGATTCCACCTGTGAGAGTACTGTTGGAGTTCAGCTACATGATTCCACCTGTGAGAGTACTGTTCATGTTCAGCTACATGATTCCACCTGTGAGAGTACTGTTGGAGTTCAGCTACATGATTCCACCTGTGAGAGTACTGTTGATGTTCAGCTACATGATTCCACCTGTGAGAGTACTGTTCATGTTCAGCTACATGATTCCACCTGTGAGAGTACTGTTGAAGTTCAGCTACATGATTCCACCTGTGAGAGTACTGTTGATGTTCAGCTACATGATTCCACCTGTGAGAGTACTGTTGAAGTTCAGCTACATGATTCCACCTGTGAGAGTACTGTTGATGTTCAGCTACATGATTCCACCTGTGAGAGAACTGTTGATGTTCAGCTACATGATTCAACCTGTGAGAGTACTGTGGATGTTCAGCAACATGATTCAACCTGTGAGAGTACTGTTGATATTCAGCTACATGATTCAACCTGTGAGAGTACTGTTGATGTTCAGCTACATGATTCCACCTGTGAGAGTACTGTTGATGTTCAGCTACATGATTCCACCTGTGAGAGTACTGTTGATGTTCAGCTACATGATTCAACCTGTGAGAGTACTGTGGATGTTCAGCTACATGATTCAACCTGTGAGAGTACTGTTGATATTCAGCTACATGATTCCACCTGTGAGAGTACTGTTGATGTTCAGCTACATGATTCCACCTGTGAGAGTACTGTTGGAGTTCAGCTACATGATTCCACCTGTGAGAGTACTGTTCATGTTCAGCTACATGATTCCACCTGTGAGAGTACTGTTGATGTTCAGCTACATGATTCCACCTGTGAGAGTACTGTTGATGTTCAGCTACATGATTCCACCTGTGAGAGTACTGTTCATGTTCAGCTACATGATTCCACCTGTGAGAGTACTGTTGAAGTTCAGCTACATGATTCCACCTGTGAGAGTACTGTTGATGTTCAGCTACATGATTCCACCTGTGAGAGTACTGTTGATGTTCAGCTACATGATTCCACCTGTGAGAGTACTGTTGGAGTTCAGCTACATGATTCCACCTGTGAGAGTACTGTTGAAGTACAGCTACATGATTCCACCTGTGAGAGTACTGTTGATGTTCAGCTAAATGATTCCACCTGTGAGAGTACTGTGGATGTTCAGCTACACGATTCCACCTGTGAGAGTACTGTTGAAGTCCAGCTACATGATTCCACCTGTGAGAGTACTGTTGGAGTTCATTCACATGATTCCACCTGTGAGAGTACTGTTGAAGTTCAGCTACATGATTCCACCTGTGAGAGTACTGTTGATGTTCAGCTACATGATTCCACCTGTGAGAGTACTGTTGATGTTCAGCTACATGATTCCACCTGTGAGAGTACTGTTGGAGTTCAGCTACATGATTCCACCTGTGATAGTACTGTTGAAGTACAGCTACATGATTCCACCTGTGAGAGTACTGTTGAAGTCCAGCTACATGATTCCACCTGTGAGAGTACTGTTGAAGTCCAGCTACATGATTCCACCTGTGAGAGTACTGTTGAAGTAAAGCTACATGATTCCACCTGTGAGAGTACTGTTGAAGTACAGCTACATGATTCCACCTGTGAGAATACTGTTGAAGTCCAGCTACATGATTCCACCTGTGAGAGTACTGTTGAAGTCCAGCTACATGATTCCACCTGTGAGAGTACTGTTGGAGTACAGCTACATGATTCCACCTGTGAGAGTACTGTTGAAGTCCAGCTACATGATTCCACCTGTGAGAGTACTGTTGAAGTAAAGCTACATGATTCCACCTGTGAGAGTACTGTTGAAGTACAGCTACATGATTCCACCTGTGAGAGTACTGTTGAAGTACAGCTACATGATTCCACCTGTGAGAGTACTGTTGAAGTAAAGCTACATGATTCCACCTGTGAGAGTACTGTTGAAGTCCAGCTACATGATTCCACCTGTGAGAGTACTGTTGAAGTCCAGCTACATGATTCCACCTGTGAGAGTACTGTTGAAGTAAAGCTACATGATTCCACCTGTGAGAGTACTGTTGATGTTCAGCTACATGATTCCACCTGTGAGAGTACTGTTGAAGTACAGCTACATGATTCCACCTGTGAGAGTACTGTTGATGTTCAGCTACATGATTCCACCTGTGAGAGTACTTTTGATGTTCAGCTACATGATTCCACCTGTGAGAGTACTGTTGATGTTCAGCTACATGATTCAACCTGTGAGAGTACTGTGGATGTTCAGCTACATGATTCAACCTGTGAGAGTACTGTTGATATTCAGCTACATGATTCCACCTGTGAGAGTACTGTTGATGTTCAGCTACATGATTCCACCTGTGAGAGTACTGTTGGAGTTCAGCTACATGATTCCACCTGTGAGAGTACTGTTCATGTTCAGCTACATGATTCCACCTGTGAGAGTACTGTTGATGTTCAGCTACATGATTCCACCTGTGAGAGTACTGTCGATGTTCAGCTACATGATTCCACCTGTGAGAGTACTGTTCATGTTCAGCTACATGATTCCACCTGTGAGAGTACTGTTGAAGTTCAGCTACATGATTCCACCTGTGAGAGTACTGTTGAAGTACAGCTACATGATTCCACCTGTGAGAGTACTGTTGATGTTCAGCTAAATGATTCCACCTGTGAGAGTACTGTGGATGTTCAGCTACACGATTCCACCTGTGAGAGTACTGTTGAAGTCCAGCTACATGATTCCACCTGTGAGAGTACTGTTGGAGTTCATTCACATGATTCCACCTGTGAGAGTACTGTTGAAGTTCAGCTACATGATTCCACCTGTGAGAGTACTGTTGATGTTCAGCTACATGATTCCACCTGTGAGAGTACTGTTGATGTTCAGCTACATGATTCCACCTGTGAGAGTACTGTTGGAGTTCAGCTACATGATTCCACCTGTGATAGTACTGTTGAAGTACAGCTACATGATTCCACCTGTGAGAGTACTGTTGAAGTTCAGCTACATGATTCCACCTGTGAGAGTACTGTTGAAGTCCAGCTACATGATTCCACCTGTGAGAGTACTGTTGAAGTAAAGCTACATGATTCCACCTGTGAGAGTACTGTTGAAGTACAGCTACATGATTCCACCTGTGAGAATACTGTTGAAGTCCAGCTACATGATTCCACCTGTGAGAGTACTGTTGAAGTCCAGCTACATGATTCCACCTGTGAGAGTACTGTTGGAGTACAGCTACATGATTCCACCTGTGAGAGTACTGTTGAAGTCCAGCTACATGATTCCACCTGTGAGAGTACTGTTGAAGTAAAGCTACATGATTCCACCTGTGAGAGTACTGTTGAAGTACAGCTACATGATTCCACCTGTGAGAGTACTGTTGAAGTACAGCTACATGATTCCACCTGTGAGAGTACTGTTGAAGTAAAGCTACATGATTCCACCTGTGAGAGTACTGTTGAAGTCCAGCTACATGATTCCACCTGTGAGAGTACTGTTGAAGTCCAGCTACATGATTCCACCTGTGAGAGTACTGTTGAAGTAAAGCTACATGATTCCACCTGTGAGAGTACTGTTGATGTTCAGCTACATGATTCCACCTGTGAGAGTACTGTTGAAGTACAGCTACATGATTCCACCTGTGAGAGTACTGTTGAAGTCCAGCTACATGATTCCACCTGTGAGAGTACTGTTGAAGTCCAGCTACATGATTCCACCTGTGAGAGTACTGTTGGAGTTCAGCTACATGATTCCACCTGTGAGAGTACTGTTCATGTTCAGCTACATGATTCCACCTGTGAGAGTACTGTTGGAGTTCAGCTACATGATTCCACCTGTGAGAGTACTGTTGATGTTCAGCTACATGATTCCACCTGTGAGAGTACTGTTCATGTTCAGCTACATGATTCCACCTGTGAGAGTACTGTTGAAGTTCAGCTACATGATTCCACCTGTGAGAGTACTGTTGATGTTCAGCTACATGATTCCACCTGTGAGAGTACTGTTGATGTTCAGCTACATGATTCCACCTGTGAGAGTACTGTTGGAGTTCAGCTACATGATTCCACCTGTGAGAGTACTGTTGAAGTACAGCTACATGATTCCACCTGTGAGAGTACTGTTGATGTTCAGCTAAATGATTCCACCTGTGAGAGTACTGTGGATGTTCAGCTACACGATTCCACCTGTGAGAGTACTGTTGAAGTCCAGCTACATGATTCCACCTGTGAGAGTACTGTTGGAGTTCATTCACATGATTCCACCTGTGAGAGTACTGTTGAAGTTCAGCTACATGATTCCACCTGTGAGAGTACTGTTGATGTTCAGCTACATGATTCCACCTGTGAGAGAACTGTTGATGTTCAGCTACATGATTCAACCTGTGAGAGTACTGTGGATGTTCAGCTACATGATTCAACCTGTGAGAGTACTGTTGATATTCAGCTACATGATTCAACCTGTGAGAGTACTGTTGATGTTCAGCTACATGATTCCACCTGTGAGAGTACTGTTGATGTTCAGCTACATGATTCCACCTGTGAGAGTACTGTTGATGTTCAGCTACATGATTCCACCTGTGAGAGTACTGTTGATGTTCAGCTACATGATTCCACCTGTGAGAGTACTGTTGATGTTCAGCTACATGATTCCACCTGTGAGAGTACTGTTGATGTTCAGCTACATGATTCCACCTGTGAGAGTACTGTTGGAGTTCAGCTACATGATTCCACCTGTGATAGTACTGTTGAAGTACAGCTACATGATTCCACCTGTGAGAGTACTGTTGAAGTCCAGCTACATGATTCCACCTGTGAGAGTACTGTTGAAGTCCAGCTACATGATTCCACCTGTGAGAGTACTGTTGAAGTAAAGCTACATGATTCCACCTGTGAGAGTACTGTTGAAGTACAGCTACATGATTCCACCTGTGAGAATACTGTTGAAGTCCAGCTACATGATTCCACCTGTGAGAGTACTGTTGAAGTCCAGCTACATGATTCCACCTGTGAGAGTACTGTTGGAGTACAGCTACATGATTCCACCTGTGAGAGTACTGTTGAAGTCCAGCTACATGATTCCACCTGTGAGAGTACTGTTGAAGTAAAGCTACATGATTCCACCTGTGAGAGTACTGTTGAAGTACAGCTACATGATTCCACCTGTGAGAGTACTGTTGAAGTACAGCTACATGATTCCACCTGTGAGAGTACTGTTGAAGTAAAGCTACATGATTCCACCTGTGAGAGTACTGTTGAAGTCCAGCTACATGATTCCACCTGTGAGAGTACTGTTGAAGTCCAGCTACATGATTCCACCTGTGAGAGTACTGTTGAAGTAAAGCTACATGATTCCACCTGTGAGAGTACTGTTGATGTTCAGCTACATGATTCCACCTGTGAGAGTACTGTTGAAGTACAGCTACATGATTCCACCTGTGAGAGTACTGTTGAAGTCCAGCTACATGATTCCACCTGTGAGAGTACTGTTGAAGTCCAGCTACATGATTCCACCTGTGAGAGTACTGTTGGAGTTCAGCTACATGATTCCACCTGTGAGAGTACTGTTCATGTTCAGCTACATGATTCCACCTGTGAGAGTACTGTTGGAGTTCAGCTACATGATTCCACCTGTGAGAGTACTGTTGATGTTCAGCTACATGATTCCACCTGTGAGAGTACTGTTCATGTTCAGCTACATGATTCCACCTGTGAGAGTACTGTTGAAGTTCAGCTACATGATTCCACCTGTGAGAGTACTGTTGATGTTCAGCTACATGATTCCACCTGTGAGAGTACTGTTGATGTTCAGCTACATGATTCCACCTGTGAGAGTACTGTTGGAGTTCAGCTACATGATTCCACCTGTGAGAGTACTGTTGAAGTACAGCTACATGATTCCACCTGTGAGAGTACTGTTGATGTTCAGCTAAATGATTCCACCTGTGAGAGTACTGTGGATGTTCAGCTACACGATTCCACCTGTGAGAGTACTGTTGAAGTCCAGCTACATGATTCCACCTGTGAGAGTACTGTTGGAGTTCATTCACATGATTCCACCTGTGAGAGTACTGTTGAAGTTCAGCTACATGATTCCACCTGTGAGAGTACTGTTGATGTTCAGCTACATGATTCCACCTGTGAGAGTACTGTTGATGTTCAGCTACATGATTCCACCTGTGAGAGTACTGTTGGAGTTCAGCTACATGATTCCACCTGTGATAGTACTGTTGAAGTACAGCTACATGATTCCACCTGTGAGAGTACTGTTGAAGTCCAGCTACATGATTCCACCTGTGAGAGTACTGTTGAAGTCCAGCTACATGATTCCACCTGTGAGAGTACTGTTGAAGTAAAGCTACATGATTCCACCTGTGAGAGTACTGTTGAAGTACAGCTACATGATTCCACCTGTGAGAATACTGTTGAAGTCCAGCTACATGATTCCACCTGTGAGAGTACTGTTGAAGTCCAGCTACATGATTCCACCTGTGAGAGTACTGTTGGAGTACAGCTACATGATTCCACCTGTGAGAGTACTGTTGAAGTCCAGCTACATGATTCCACCTGTGAGAGTACTGTTGAAGTCCAGCTACATGATTCCACCTGTGAGAGTACTGTTGAAGTAAAGCTACATGATTCCACCTGTGAGAGTACTGTTGAAGTACAGCTACATGATTCCACCTGTGAGAATACTGTTGAAGTCCAGCTACATGATTCCACCTGTGAGAGTACTGTTGAAGTCCAGCTACATGATTCCACCTGTGAGAGTACTGTTGGAGTACAGCTACATGATTCCACCTGTGAGAGTACTGTTGATGTTCAGCTAAATGATTCCACCTGTGAGAGTACTGTGGATGTTCAGCTACACGATTCCACCTGTGAGAGTACTGTTGAAGTCCAGCTACATGATTCCACCTGTGAGAGTACTGTTGGAGTTCATTCACATGATTCCACCTGTGAGAGTACTGTTGAAGTTCAGCTACATGATTCCACCTGTGAGAGTACTGTTGATGTTCAGCTACATGATTCCACCTGTGAGAGTACTGTTGATGTTCAGCTACATGATTCCACCTGTGAGAGTACTGTTGGAGTTCAGCTACATGATTCCACCTGTGATAGTACTGTTGAAGTACAGCTACATGATTCCACCTGTGAGAGTACTGTTGAAGTCCAGCTACATGATTCCACCTGTGAGAGTACTGTTGAAGTCCAGCTACATGATTCCACCTGTGAGAGTACTGTTGAAGTAAAGCTACATGATTCCACCTGTGAGAGTACTGTTGAAGTACAGCTACATGATTCCACCTGTGAGAATACTGTTGAAGTCCAGCTACATGATTCCACCTGTGAGAGTACTGTTGAAGTCCAGCTACATGATTCCACCTGTGAGAGTACTGTTGGAGTACAGCTACATGATTCCACCTGTGAGAGTACTGTTGAAGTCCAGCTACATGATTCCACCTGTGAGAGTACTGTTGAAGTAAAGCTACATGATTCCACCTGTGAGAGTACTGTTGAAGTACAGCTACATGATTGCACCTGTGAGAGTACTGTTGAAGTACAGCTACATGATTCCACCTGTGAGAGTACTGTTGAAGTAAAGCTACATGATTCCACCTGTGAGAGTACTGTTGAAGTCCAGCTACATGATTCCACCTGTGAGAGTACTGTTGAAGTCCAGCTACATGATTCCACCTGTGAGAGTACTGTTGAAGTAAAGCTACATGATTCCACCTGTGAGAGTACTGTTGATGTTCAGCTACATGATTCCACCTGTGAGAGTACTGTTGAAGTACAGCTACATGATTCCACCTGTGAGAGTACTGTTGATGTTCAGCTACATGATTCCACCTGTGAGAGTACTGTTGATGTTCAGCTACATGATTCCACCTGTGAGAGTACTGTTGATGTTCAGCTACATGATTCAACCTGTGAGAGTACTGTGGATGTTCAGCTACATGATTCAACCTGTGAGAGTACTGTTGATATTCAGCTACATGATTCCACCTGTGAGAGTACTGTTGATGTTCAGCTACATGATTCCACCTGTGAGAGTACTGTTGGAGTTCAGCTACATGATTCCACCTGTGAGAGTACTGTTCATGTTCAGCTACATGATTCCACCTGTGAGAGTACTGTTGATGTTCAGCTACATGATTCCACCTGTGAGAGTACTGTTGATGTTCAGCTACATGATTCCACCTGTGAGAGTACTGTTCATGTTCAGCTACATGATTCCACCTGTGAGAGTACTGTTGAAGTTCAGCTACATGATTCCACCTGTGAGAGTACTGTTGATGTTCAGCTACATGATTCCACCTGTGAGAGTACTGTTGATGTTCAGCTACATGATTCCACCTGTGAGAGTACTGTTGGAGTTCAGCTACATGATTCCACCTGTGAGAGTACTGTTGAAGTACAGCTACATGATTCCACCTGTGAGAGTACTGTTGATGTTCAGCTAAATGATTCCACCTGTGAGAGTACTGTGGATGTTCAGCTACACGATTCCACCTGTGAGAGTACTGTTGAAGTCCAGCTACATGATTCCACCTGTGAGAGTACTGTTGGAGTTCATTCACATGATTCCACCTGTGAGAGTACTGTTGAAGTTCAGCTACATGATTCCACCTGTGAGAGTACTGTTGATGTTCAGCTACATGATTCCACCTGTGAGAGTACTGTTGATGTTCAGCTACATGATTCCACCTGTGAGAGTACTGTTGGAGTTCAGCTACATGATTCCACCTGTGAGAGTACTGTTGATGTTCAGCTACATGATTCCACCTGTGAGAGTACTGTTGAAGTCCAGCTACATGATTCCACCTGTGAGAGTACTGTTGAAGTTCAGCTACATGATTCCACCTGTGAGAGTACTGTTGATGTTCAGCTACATGATTCCACCTGTGAGAGTACTGTTGATGTTCAGCTACATGATTCCACCTGTGAGAGTACTGTTGGAGTTCAGCTACATGATTCCACCTGTGAGAGTACTGTTGAAGTACAGCTACATGATTCCACCTGTGAGAGTACTGTTGATGTTCAGCTAAATGATTCCACCTGTGAGAGTACTGTGGATGTTCAGCTACACGATTCCACCTGTGAGAGTACTGTTGAAGTCCAGCTACATGATTCCACCTGTGAGAGTACTGTTGGAGTTCATTCACATGATTCCACCTGTGAGAGTACTGTTGAAGTTCAGCTACATGATTCCACCTGTGAGAGTACTGTTGATGTTCAGCTACATGATTCCACCTGTGAGAGTACTGTTGATGTTCAGCTACATGATTCCACCTGTGAGAGTACTGTTGGAGTTCAGCTACATGATTCCACCTGTGATAGTACTGTTGAAGTACAGCTACATGATTCCACCTGTGAGAGTACTGTTGAAGTCCAGCTACATGATTCCACCTGTGAGAGTACTGTTGAAGTCCAGCTACTTGATTCCACCTGTGAGAGTACTGTTGAAGTAAAGCTACATGATTCCACCTGTGAGAGTACTGTTGAAGTACAGCTACATGATTCCACCTGTGAGAATACTGTTGAAGTCCAGCTACATGATTCCACCTGTGAGAGTACTGTTGAAGTCCAGCTACATGATTCCACCTGTGAGAGTACTGTTGGAGTACAGCTACATGATTCCACCTGTGAGAGTACTGTTGAAGTCCAGCTACACGATTCCACCTGTGAGAGTACTGTTGAAGTAAAGCTACATGATTCCACCTGTGAGAGTACTGTTGAAGTACAGCTACATGATTCCACCTGTGAGAGTACTGTTGAAGTACAGCTACATGATTCCACCTGTGAGAGTACTGTTGAAGTAAAGCTACATGATTCCACCTGTGAGAGTACTGTTGAAGTCCAGCTACATGATTCCACCTGTGAGAGTACTGTTGAAGTCCAGCTACATGATTCCACCTGTGAGAGTACTGTTGAAGTAAAGCTACATGATTCCACCTGTGAGAGTACTGTTGATGTTCAGCTACATGATTCCACCTGTGAGAGTACTGTTGAAGTACAGCTACATGATTCCACCTGTGAGAGTACTGTTGAAGTCCAGCTACATGATTCCACCTGTGAGAGTACTGTTGAAGTCCAGCTACATGATTCCACCTGTGAGAGTACTGTTGGAGTTCAGCTACATGAGTCCACCTGTGAGAGTACTGTTCATGTTCAGCTACATGATTCCACCTGTGAGAGTACTGTTGGAGTTCAGCTACATGATTCCACCTGTGAGAGTACTGTTGATGTTCAGCTACATGATTCCACCTGTGAGAGTACTGTTCATGTTCAGCTACATGATTCCACCTGTGAGAGTACTGTTGAAGTTCAGCTACATGATTCCACCTGTGAGAGTACTGTTGATGTTCAGCTACATGATTCCACCTGTGAGAGTACTGTTGATGTTCAGCTACATGATTCCACCTGTGAGAGTACTGTTTATGTTCAGCTACATGATTCCACCTGTGAGAGTACTGTTGAAGTACAGCTACATGATTCCACCTGTGAGAGTACTGTTGAAGTCCAGCTACATGATTCCACCTGTGAGAGTACTGTTGAAGTCCAGCTACATGATTCCACCTGTGAGAGTACTGTTGAAGTAAAGCTACATGATTCCACCTGTGAGAGTACTGTTGAAGTACAGCTACATGATTCCACCTGTGAGAATACTGTTGAAGTCCAGCTACATGATTCCACCTGTGAGAGTACTGTTGAAGTCCAGCTACATGATTCCACCTGTGAGAGTACTGTTGGAGTACAGCTACATGATTCCACCTGTGAGAGTACTGTTGAAGTCCAGCTACATGATTCCACCTGTGAGAGTACTGTTGAAGTAAAGCTACATGATTCCACCTGTGAGAGTACTGTTGAAGTACAGCTACATGATTCCACCTGTGAGAGTACTGTTGAAGTACAGCTACATGATTCCACCTGTGAGAGTACTGTTGAAGTAAAGCTACATGATTCCACCTGTGAGAGTACTGTTGAAGTCCAGCTACATGATTCCACCTGTGAGAGTACTGTTGAAGTCCAGCTACATGATTCCACCTGTGAGAGTACTGTTGAAGTAAAGCTACATGATTCCACCTGTGAGAGTACTGTTGATGTTCAGCTACATGATTCCACCTGTGAGAGTACTGTTGAAGTACAGCTACATGATTCCACCTGTGAGAGTACTGTTGAAGTCCAGCTACATGATTCCACCTGTGAGAGTACTGTTGAAGTCCAGCTACATGATTCCACCTGTGAGAGTACTGTTGGAGTTCAGCTACATGAGTCCACCTGTGAGAGTACTGTTCATGTTCAGCTACATGATTCCACCTGTGAGAGTACTGTTGGAGTTCAGCTACATGATTCCACCTGTGAGAGTACTGTTGATGTTCAGCTACATGATTCCACCTGTGAGAGTACTGTTCATGTTCAGCTACATGATTCCACCTGTGAGAGTACTGTTGAAGTTCAGCTACATGATTCCACCTGTGAGAGTACTGTTGATGTTCAGCTACATGATTCCACCTGTGAGAGTACTGTTGATGTTCAGCTACATGATTCCACCTGTGAGAGTACTGTTGGAGTTCAGCTACATGATTCCACCTGTGAGAGTACTGTTGAAGTACAGCTACATGATTCCACCTGTGAGAGTACTGTTGATGTTCAGCTAAAGGATTCCACCTGTGAGAGTACTGTGGATGTTCAGCTACACGATTCCACCTGTGAGAGTACTGTTGAAGTCCAGCTACATGATTCCACCTGTGAGAGTACTGTTGGAGTTCATTCACATGATTCCACCTGTGAGAGTACTGTTGAAGTTCAGCTACATGATTCCACCTGTGAGAGTACTGTTGATGTTCAGCTACATGATTCCACCTGTGAGAGTACTGTTGATGTTCAGCTACATGATTCCACCTGTGAGAGTACTGTTGGAGTTCAGCTACATGATTCCACCTGTGATAGTACTGTTGAAGTACAGCTACATGATTCCACATGTGAGAGTACTGTTGAAGTCCAGCTACATGATTCCACCTGTGAGAGTACTGTTGAAGTCCAGCTACATGATTCCACCTGTGAGAGTACTGTTGAAGTAAAGCTACATGATTCCACCTGTGAGAGTACTGTTGAAGTACAGCTACATGATTCCACCTGTGAGAATACTGTTGAAGTCCAGCTACATGATTCCACCTGTGAGAGTACTGTTGAAGTCCAGCTACATGATTCCACCTGTGAGAGTACTGTTGGAGTACAGCTACATGATTCCACCTGTGAGAGTACTGTTGAAGTCCAGCTACATGATTCCACCTGTGAGAGTACTGTTGAAGTAAAGCTACATGATTCCACCTGTGAGAGTACTGTTGAAGTACAGCTACATGATTCCACCTGTGAGAGTACTGTTGAAGTACAGCTACATGATTCCACCTGTGAGAGTACTGTTGAAGTAAAGCTACATGATTCCACCTGTGAGAGTACTGTTGAAGTCCAGCTACATGATTCCACCTGTGAGAGTACTGTTGAAGTCCAGCTACATGATTCCACCTGTGAGAGTACTGTTGAAGTAAAGCTACATGATTCCACCTGTGAGAGTACTGTTGAAGTACAGCTACATGATTCCACCTGTGAGAGTACTGTTGAAGTACAGCTACATGATTCCACCTGTGAGAGTACTGTTGAAGTCCAGCTACATGATTCCACCTGTGAGAGTACTGTTGAAGTCCAGCTACATGATTCCACCTGTGAGAGTACTGTTGAAGTCCAGCTACATGATTCCACCTGTGAGAGTACTGTTGAAGTCCAGCTACATGATTCCACCTGTGAGAGTACTGTTGAAGTCCAGCTACATGATTCCACCTGTGAGAGTACTGTTGAAGTCCAGCTACATGATTCCACCTGTGAGAGTACTGTTGATGTTCAGCTACATTCTCACACAGCTCATTATTTTGCAGTTTCTTCTTCAGTTCGTTCTCTATAGGAACTTTATATTTTCTCGCTCACTGTGTGAAGCTGACGGACAGTCTTTGACAAATTATCTTCTTTAATGTTTATTCGTTAGCTTTGTTTCTATGAAGGAGAAGGTGTTTAGTAGACACGGTCTGGATTGCAGTGAGAAATATCAGACATGGAAATGTCCTCTCACTTTTTTCTCCAGTGGATTTTTTATTGGGGTTCTGAGGTAAAGAGGTTGCAAGGATCTTATCCTGGTCTGTCTTGTTTTTTCTCTTGCTAGAGCTCAAGGCATCTTGTGTATCCATGCTTGTGTATCCATGCTTGTGTAATGCTTGTCTATCCATGCTTGTGTATCCATGCTTGTGTATCCATGCTTGTGTATCCATGCTTGTGTATCCATGCTTGTTTATCCATGCTTGTGTATCCATGCTTGTGTATCCATGCTTGTGTATCCATGCTTGTGTATCCATGCTGCTAGCTAATATGCCTGCAGTCTTCTGTGAGGCTTGGATATTCCGTCTTCTATTGTCTTTTTGTTGTGTTCTTCCCATTCAATTTGACAAAAAACAAATCTAAACTTTCCACATGTAGCTAAAACAATTTATAGTTACTTTCTTGCTACATTGATAGCCAATATTAGACTGTTAACCACCTAACCATCAAAGTTGCTTGGATAAGCAGGAAAACACTCCCTCTCACAGCGACGCCATCTTGGCTTTTTCCCCCTTTAAAAAACAAAACATTTTCCCTTTATTTAACAAGGCAAGTCAGTAAGAACACATTCCTATTCGGATGACTTTGGATCAATTGAGAGCCGCCTTATGGGACTCCAAATCACGACCGGTTGTGATACAGCCTGGAATCAAACCAGGGTCTTTAGTGACGCCTCTAGCACTGAGATGCGGTCCCTTAGACCGCTGCGTCACTCGGTTTCCCTATATAGGTGATTTATGGTGTCATTGTATTGTCACATTGTGATGCACAGAGACCAGGAGAACGTTCTGTCTGGTCACACCTGGATGTGTGCCTCTGTATATATTTTCTAGAGGACAAGAAAGGTGAGGAGAGGGGAGTGGAAGGAGTGGAGGGGAGGAGAGGGGAACATGTAATAGCTGTTACGTTACTAGATGCAAGGATGAGGCAGAGAGACGTCAGTCAAGTTAACATGTCTAGTCAGTGATACAGGTCATACATTTGGCTCACGACTGAATGAACCCTTCACACTAGGACGCCTCCCCCTTATAGTGACGAACCCTTCACACTAGGACGTCTCCCCCTTATAGTGACGAACCCTTCACACTAGGACGTCTCCCCCTTATAGTGAACGAATCCTTCCCACTAGGACGTCTCCCCCTTATAGTGAACGAACCTTTCACACTAGGACGTCTCCCCCTTATAGTGAACGAACCCTTCACACTAGGACGTCTCCCCCTTATAGTGACGAACCCTTCACACTAGGACGTCTCCCCCTTATAGTGAACGAACACTTCACACTAGGACGTCTCCCCCTTATAGTGAACGAACCCTTCACACTAGGACGTCTCCCCCTTATAGTGAACGAACCCTTCACACTAGGACGTCTACCCCTTATAGTGAACGAACCCTTCACACTAGGACGTCTCCCCCTTATAGTGAACGAACCCTTCACACTAGGACGTCTCCCCCTTATAGTGAACGAACCCTTCACACTAGGACGTCTCCCCCTTATAGTGACGAACCCTTCACACTAGGACGTCTCCCCCTTATAGTGTACGAACACTTCACACTAGGACGTCTCCTCCTTATAGTGACGAACCCTTCACACTAGGACGCCTCCCCCTTATAGTGAACGAACCCTTCACACTAGGACGTCTCCCCCTTATAGTGAACGAACCCTTCACACTAGGACGTCTACCCCTTATAGTGAACGAAACCTTCACACTAGGACGTCTCCCCCTTATAGTGAACGGACCCTTCACACTAGGACGTCTCCCCCTTATAGTGAACGAACCCTTCACACTAGGACGTCTCCCCCTTATAGTGACGAACCCTTCACACTAGGACGTCTCCCCCTTATAGTGAACGAACCCTTCACACTAGGACGTCT
The DNA here is from genome assembly GCF_002021735.2 of Oncorhynchus kisutch. Classification (NCBI taxonomy): domain Eukaryota; kingdom Metazoa; phylum Chordata; class Actinopteri; order Salmoniformes; family Salmonidae; genus Oncorhynchus; species Oncorhynchus kisutch. Next base: position 1,742,536 of record NC_034187.2, read on the forward strand.
CCCCCTTATAGTGACGAACCCTTCACACTAGGACGTCTCCCCCTTATAGTGAACGAACCCTTCACACTAGGACGTCTCCCCCTTATAGTGAACGAACCCTTCACACTAGGACGTCTCCCCCTTATAGTGAACGAACCCTTCACACTAGGACGTCTCCCCCTTATAGTGAACGAACCCTTCACACTAGGACGTCTCCCCCTTATAGTGAACGAACCCTTCACACTAGGACGTCTCCCCCTTATAGTGACGAACCCTTCACACTAGGACGTCTCCCCCTTATAGTGAACGAACCCTTCACACTAGGACGTCTCCCCCTTATAGTGACGAACCCTTCACACTAGGACGTCTCGCCCTTATAGTGAACGAACCCTTCAAACTAGGACGTCTCCCCCTTATAGTGAACGAACCCTTCACACTAGGACGTCTCCCCCTTATAGTGAACGAACCCTTCACACTAGGACGTCTCCCCCTTATAGTGACGAACCCTTCACACTAGGACGTCTCCCCCTTATAGTGAACGAACCCTTCACACTAGGACGTCTCCCCCTTATAGTGAACGAACCCTTCACACTAGGACGTCTCCCCCTTATAGTGAACGAACCCTTCACACTAGGACGTCTCCCCCTTATAGTGAACGAACCCTTCACACTAGGACGTCTCCCCCTTATAGTGAACGAACCCTTCACACTAGGACGTCTCCCCCTTATAGTGACGAACCCTTCACACTAGGACGTCTCCCCCTTATAGTGAACGAACCCTTCACACTAGGACGTCTCCCCCTTATAGTGACGAACCCTTCACACTAGGACGTCTCGCCCTTATAGTGAACGAACCCTTCAAACTAGGACGTCTCCCCCTTATAGTGAACGAACCCTTCACACTAGGACGTCTCCCCCTTATAGTGACGAACCCTTCACACTAGGACGTCTCCCCCTTATAGTGAACGAACACTTCACACTAGGACGTCTCCCCCTTATAGTGAACGAACCCTTCACACTAGGACGCCTCCCCCTTATAGTGAACGAACCCTTCACACTAGGACACCTCCCCCTTATAGTGAACGAACCCTTCACACTAGGACGCCTCCCCCTTATAGTGAACGAACCCTTCACACTAGGACTTCTCCGCCTTATAGTGAACGAACCCTTCACACTAGGACGCCTCCCCCTTATAGTGACGATCCCTTCACACTAGGACGCCTCCCCCTTATAGTGAACGAACCCTTCACAATAGGACGCCTCCCCCTTATAGTGAACGAACCCTTCACACTAGGACGCCTCCCCCTTATAGTGAACGAACCCTTCACACTAGGACGCCTCCCCCTTATATTTAACGAACCCTTCACATTAGGACGTCTCCCCCTTATAGTGAATTAACCCTTCACACTAGGACGTCTCCCCCTTATAGTGACGAACTCTTCACACTAGGACGCCTCCCCCTTATAGTGACGAACCCTTCACACTAGGACGTCTCCCCCTTATAGTGAACGAACCCTTCACACTAGGACGCCTCCCCCTAATAGTGACGAACCCGTCACACTAGGACGCCTCCCCTTATAGTTAACGAACCCTTCACATTAGGACGTCTCCCCTTATAGTGAATGAACCCTTCACACTAGGACGTCTCCCCCTTATAGTGACGAACCCTTCACACTAGGACGCCTCCCCCTTATAGTGACGGACCCTTCACACTAGGACGTCTCCCCCTTATAGTGAACAAACCCTTCACACTAGGACGTCTCCCCCTTGTAGTGACGAACCCTTCACACTAGGACGTCTCCCCCTTATAGTGACGAACCCTTCACACTAGGACACCTCCCCCTTATAGTGACGAACCCTTCACACTAGGACGTCTCCCCTTATAGTGAACGAACCCTTCACACTAGGACGTCTACCCCTTATAGTGAACGAACCCTTCACACTAGGACGTCTCCCCCTTATAGTGAACGAACCCTTCACACTAGGACGTCTCCCCCTTATAGTGAACGAACCCTTCACACTAGGACGTCTCCCCCTTATAGTGAACGAACCCTTCACACTAGGACGTCCCCCCTTATAGTGACGAACCCTTCACACTAGGACGTCTCCCCCTTATAGTGAACGAACCCTTCACACTAGAACGTCTCCCCCTTATAGTGACGAACCCTTCACACTAGGACGTCTCGCCCTTATAGTGAACGAACCCTTCACACTAGGACGTCTCCCCCTTATAGTGACGAACCCTTCACACTAGGACATCTCCCCCTTATAGTGACGAACCCTTCACACTAGGACGTCTCCCCTTATAGTGAACGAACCCTTCACACTAGGACGTCTCCCCCTTATAGTGACGAACCCTTCACACTAGGACGTCTCCCCCTTATAGTGAACGAACACTTCACACTAGGACGTCTCCCCCTTATAGTGAACGAACCCTTCACACTAGGACGTCTCCCCCTTATAGTGAACGAACCCTTCACACTAGGACGTCTACCCCTTATAGTGAACGAACCGATCACACTAGGACGTCTCCCCCTTATAGTGAACGAACCCTTCACACTAGGACGTCTCCCCCTTATAGTGAACGAACCCTTCACACTAGGACGTCTACCCCTTATAGTGAACGAACCCTTCACACTAGGACGTCTCCCCCTTATAGTGAACGAACCCTTCACACTAGGACGTCTCCCCCTTATAGTGAACGAACCCTTCACACTAGGACGTCTCCCCCTTATAGTGAACGAACCCTTCACACTAGGACGTCTCCCCCTTATAGTGACGAACCTTCACACTAGGGAACGTCTCCCCCTTATAGTGAACGAACCCTTCACACTAGGACGTCTACCCCTTATAGTGAACGAACCCTTCACACTAGGACGTCTCCCCCTTATAGTGAACGAACCCTTCACACTAGGACGTCTCCCCCTTATAGTGACGAACCCTTCACACTAGGACGTCTCCCCCTTATAGTGAACGAACCCTTCACACTAGGACGTCTCCCCCTTATAGTGAACGAACCCTTCACACTAGGACGTCTCCCCCTTATAGTGACGAACCTTCACACTAGACGTCTCCCCCTTATAGTGGAACGAACCCTTCACCCTAGGACGTCTCCCCCCTTATAGTGACGAACCCTTCACACTAGGACGTCTCGCCCTTATAGTGAACGAACCCTTCACACTAGGACGTCTCCCCCTTATAGTGACGAACCCTTCACACTAGGACATCTCCCCTTATAGTGACGAACCCTTCACACTAGGGACGTCTCCCCTATAGTGAATGAACCCTTCACACTAGGACGTCTCCCCTTATAGTGACGACCCTTCACACTAGGACGTCTCCCCCTTATAGTGAACAGAACCACTTCACACTAGGACGTCTCCCCCTTATAGTGACGAACCCTTCACACTAGGACGCTCCCCCTTATAGTGAACGAAGCCCTTCACCTAGGACATCCCTCCCCTTATAGTGAACGAACCCTTCACACTAGGACTTCTCCGCCTCTATAGTGAACGAACCCTTCACACTAGGACGCCTCCCCCTTATAGTGAACGATCCTTCACACTAGGACCCTCCCCCTTATAGTGAACGAACCCTTCACAATAGGACTCCTCCCCTTATAGTGAACGAACCCTTCACACTAGGACGCCTCCCCCTTATATTTAACGAACCCTTTCACATTAGGAGACGTCTCCCCCTTATAGTGAACGAACCCTTCACACTAGGACGCCTCCCCTAATAGTGACGAAACGTCACACTAGGACGCCATCCCCTTATAGTTACACGAACCCTTCACATTAGAGGACGTCTCCTCCCCTTATAGTGAAATGAACCCTTCACACTAGGGACGTCTCCCTCCCCGTATAGTGACGAACCCTTCACACTAGGGGACGCCCTCCCCCTTATAGTGACGAACCACTTCACACTAGGAACGTCTCCCTTTATTAGTGGAACAAACCCTTCACACTAGAGACGTCTCCCCTTGTAGTGACGAACCCTTCACACTAGGACTCTCCCCCCTAATAGTGACGAAACGTCCGTCACACTAGGACGCCTCCCCCTTATAGTGAACGAACCCTTCACACTAGGCGCCTCCCCCCGTTATATGACGATCCCTTCACAGCTAGTACGGATCCTTCACACTTATAGTGAACTACCCTTCACAATAGACGCCTCCCCTTATAGTGAACGAACCCTCACACTAGGACGTCTCCCCCTTATAGTGACGAACCCTTCACACTAGGACGTCTCCCCCTTATAGTGAACGAACCCTTCACACTAGGACGTCTCCCCCTTATAGTGAACGAACCCTTCACACTAGGACGTCTCCCCCTTTATAGTGACGAACCCTTCACACTAGGACGTCTCCCCCTTATAGTGAACGAACCCTTCACACTAGGACGTCTCCCCCTTATAGTGACGAACCCTTCACACTAGGACGTCTCCCCCTTATAGTGAACGAACCCTTCACACTAGGACGTCTCCCCCTTATAGTGACGAACCCTTTCACACTAGGACGTCTCCCCCTTATAGTGAACGAACCCTTCACACTAGGACGTCTCCCCCTTATAGTGAACGAACCTTCACACTAGGACGTCTCCCCCTTATAGTGACGAACCCTTCACACTAGGACGTCTCCCCTTATAGTGACGAACCCTTCACACTAGGACGTTCTCCCCCTTATAGTGAACGAACCCTTCACACTAGGACGTCTCCCCCTTATAGTGAACGAACCCTTCACACTAGGACGTCCTCCCCCTTATAGTGAACGAACCCTTCACACTAGGACGTCTCCCCCTTATAGTGAACGAACCCTTCACACTAGGACGTCTCCCCCTTATAGTGAACGAACCCTTCACACTAGGACGTCTCCCCCTTATAGTGAACGAACCCTTCACACTAGGACGTCTCCCCCTTATAGTGACGAACCCTTCACACTAGGACGCCTCCCCCTTATAGTGAACGAACCCTTCACACTAGGACGCCTCCCCCTTATAGTGAACGAACCCTTCACACTAGGACGCCTCCCCCTTATAGTGAACGAACCCTTCACACTAGGACGCCTCCCCCTTATAGTGAACGAACCCTTCACACTAGGACGTCTCCCCCTTATAGTGAACGAACCCTTCACACTAGGACGCCTCCCCCTTATAGTGAACGAACCCTTCACACTAGGACGCCTCCCCCTTATAGTGAACGAACCCTTCACACTAGGACGTCTCCCCCTTATAGTGAACGAACCCTTCACACTAGGACGTCTCCCCCTTATAGTGACGAACCCTTCACACTAGGACGTCTCCCCCTTATAGTGACGAACCCTTCACACTAGGACGTCTCCCCCTTATAGTGAACGAACCCTTCACACTAGGACGTCTCCCCCTTATAGTGACGAACCCTTCACACTAGGACGTCTCCCCCTTATAGTGAACGAACCCTTCACACTAGGACGCCTCCCCCTTATAGTGACGAACCCTTCACACTAGGACGTCTCCCCCTTATAGTGAACGAACCCTTCACACTAGGACGTCTCCCCCTTATAGTGAACGAACCCTTCACACTAGGACGTCTCCCCCTTATAGTGACGAACCCTTCACACTAGGACGCCTCCCCCTTATAGTGAACGAACCCTTCACACTAGGACGTCTCCCCCTTATAGTGAACGAACCCTTCACACTAGGACGTCTCCCCCTTATAGTGACGAACCCTTCACACTAGGACGTCTCCCCCTTATAGTGACGAACCCTTCACACTAGGACGCCTCCCCCTTATAGTGACGAACCCTTCACACTAGGACGTCTCCCCCTTATAGTGACGAACCCTTCACACTAGGACGTCTCCCCCTTATAGTGAACGAACCCTTCACACTAGGACGTCTCCCCCTTAGTGAACGAACCCTTCACACTAGGACGTCTCCCCCTTATAGTGAACGAACCCTTCACACTAGGACGTCTCCCCCTTATAGTGAACGAACCCTTCACACTAGGACGTCTCCCCCTTATAGTGAACGAACCCTTCACACTAGGACGTCTCCCCCTGTATAGTGACGAACCCTTCACACTAGGACGTCTCCCCCTTATAGTGACGAACCCTTCCACACTAGGACGTCTCCCCCTTATAGTGAACGAACCCTTCACACTAGGACGTCTCCCCCTTATAGTGACGAACCCTTCACACTAGGACTCTCCCCCTTATAGTGACGAACCCTTCACACTAGGACGTCTCCCCCTTATAGTGAACGAACCCTTCACACTAGGACGTCTCCCCCTTATAGTGACGAACCCTTCACACTAGGACGTCTCCCCCTTATAGTGAACGAACACTTCACATAGGACGTCTCCCCCTTATAGTGAACGAACCCTTCACACTAGGACGTCTACCCCTTATAGTGAACGAACCCTTCACACTAGGACGTCTCCCCCTTATAGTGAACGAACCCTTCACACTAGGACGTCTCCCCCTTATAGTGAACGAACCCTTCACACTAGGACGTCTCCCCTTATAGTGAACGAACCCTTCACACTAGGACGTCTCCCCCTTATAGTGACGAACCCTTCACACTAGGACGTCTCCCCCTTATAGTGAACGAACCCTTCACACTAGGACGTCTCCCCCTTATAGTGACGAACCCTTCACACTAGGACGTCTCGCCCTTATAGTGAACGAACCCTTCACACTAGGACGGTCTCCCCCTTATAGTGACGAACCCTTCACACTAGGACATCTCCCCCTTATAGTGACGAACCCTTCACACTAGGACGGTCTCCCCCTTATAGTGAACGAACCCTTCACACTAGGACGTCTCCCCCCTTATAGTGACGAACCCTCACACTAGGACGTCTCCCCCTTATAGTGACTAACCCTTCACACTAGGACGTCTCCCCCTTATAGTGACGAACTCTTCACACTAGGACCGCTCCCCCTTATAGTGACGAACCCTTCACCTAGGACGCCTCCCCCCTTATAGTGAACGAACCCTTCACACTATGACGCCTCCCCCTAATAGTGACGAACCCTTCACACTAGGACGCCTCCCCCTTATAGTTAACGAACCCTTCACACTAGGACGTCTCCCCCTTATAGTGAATGAACCCTTCACACTAGGACGTCTCCCCCTTATAGTGACGAACCCTTCACACTAGGACGTCCTCCCCTTATAGTGACGGACCCTTCACACTAGGACGTCTCCCCCTTTTATAGTGAAACGAACCCTTCACACTAGGAAGTCTCCCCCTCTACGTCTCCCCCTTATAGTGACGAACCCTTCACACTAGGACGTCTCCCCCTTATAGTGAACGAACCCTTCACACTAGGACGTCTACCCCTTATAGTGAACGACCCTTCACACTAGGACGTCTCCCCCTTATAGTGAACGAACCCTTCACACTAGGACGTCTCCCCCTTATAGTGAACGAACCCTTCACACTAGGACGTCTCCCCCTTATAGTGAACGAACCCTTCACACTAGGACGTCTCCCCCTTATAGTGACGAACCCTTCACACTAGGACGTCTCCCCTTATAGTGAACGAAACCCTTCACACTAGGACGTCTCCCCCTTATAGTGACGAACCCTTCACACTAGGACGTCTCGCCCTTATAGTGAACGAACCCTTCACACTAGGACGTCTCCCCCTTATAGTGACGAACCCTTCACACTAGGACGTCTCCCCCTTATAGTGACGAACCCTTCACACTAGGACGTCTCCCCCTTATAGTGAACGAACCCTTCACACTAGGACGTCTCCCCCTTATAGTGACGAACCCTTCACACTAGGACGTATCCCCCTTATAGTGAACGAACACTTCACACTAGGACGTCTCCCCCTTATAGTGAACGAACCCTTCACACTAGGACGCCTCCCCCTTATAGTGAACGAACCCTTCACACTAGGACACCTCCCCCTTATAGTGAACGAACCCTTCACACTAGGACGCCTCCCCCTTATAGTGAACGAACCCTTCACACTAGGACTTCTCCGCCTTATAGTGAACGAACCCTTCACACTAGGACGCCTCCCCCTTATAGTGACGATCCCTTCACACTAGGACGCCTCCCCCTTATAGTGAACGAACCCTTCACAAAAGGACGCCTCCCCCTTATAGTGAACGAACCCTTCACACTAGGACGCCTCCCCCTTATAGTGAACGAACCCTTCACACTAGGACGCCTCCCCCTTATATTTAACGAACCCTTCACATTAGGACGTCTCCCCCTTATAGTGAACTAACCCTTCACACTAGGACGTCTCCCCCTTATAGTGACGAACTCTTCACACTAGGACGCCTCCCCCTTATAGTGACGAACCCTTCACACTAGGACGTCTCCCCCTTATAGTGAACGAACCCTTCACACTATGACGCCTCCCCCTAATAGTGACGAACCCGTCACACTAGGACGCCTCCCCCTTATAGTTAACGAACCCTTCACATTAGGACGTCTCCCCCTTATAGTGAATGAACCCTTCACACTAGGACGTCTCCCCCTTATAGTGACGAACCCTTCACACTAGGACGCCTCCCCCTTATAGTGACGGACCCTTCACACTAGGACGTCTCCCCCTTATAGTGAACGAACCCTTCACACTAGGAAGTCTCCCCCTTGTAGTGACGAACCCTTCACACTAGGACGTCTCCCCCTTATAGTGACGAACCCTTCACACTAGGACACCTCCCCCTTATAGTGACGAACCCTTCACACTAGGACGTCTCCCCCTTATAGTGAACGAACCCTTCACACTAGGACGTCTACCCCTTATAGTGAACGAACCCTTCACACTAGGACGTCTCCCCCTTATAGTGAACGAACCCTTCACACTAGGACGTCTCCCCCTTATAGTGAACGAACCCTTCACACTAGGACGTCTCCCCCTTATAGTGAACGAACCCTTCACACTAGGACGTCTCCCCCTTATAGTGACGAACCCTTCACACTAGGACGTCTCCCCCTTATAGTGACGAACCCTTCACACTAGGACGTCTCGCCCTTATAGTGAACGAACCCTTCACACTAGGACGTCTCCCCCTTATAGTGACGAACCCTTCACACTAGGACATCTCCCCCTTATAGTGACGAACCCTTCACACTAGGACGTCTCCCCCTTATAGTGAACGAACCCTTCACACTAGGACGTCTCCCCCTTATAGTGACGAACCCTTCACACTAGGACGTCTCCCCTTTATAGTGAACGAACACTTCACACTAGGACGTCTCCCCCTTATAGTGAACGAACCCTTCACACTAGGACGTCTACCCCTTATAGTGAACGAACCCTTCACACTAGGACGTCTCCCCCTTATAGTGAACGAACCCTTCACACTAGGACGTCTCCCCCTTATAGTGAACGAACCCTTCACACTAGGACGTCTCCCCCTTATAGTGAACGAACCCTTCACACTAGGACGTCTCCCCCTTATAGTGACGAACCCTTCACACTAGGACGTCTCCCCCTTATAGTGAACGAACCCTTCACACTAGGACGTCTCCCCCTTATAGTGACGAACCCTTCACACTAGGACGTCTCGCCCTTATAGTGAACGAACCCTTCACACTAGGACGTCTCCCCCTTATAGTGACGAACCCTTCACACTAGGACATCTCCCCCTTATAGTGACGAACCCTTCACACTAGGACGTCTCCCCCTTATAGTGAACGAACCCTTCACACTAGGACGTCTCCCCCTTATAGTGACGAACCCTTCACACTAGGACGTCTCCCCCTTATAGTGAACTAACCCTTCACACTAGGACGTCTCCCCCTTATAGTGACGAACTCTTCACACTAGGACGCCTCCCCCTTATAGTGACGAACCCTTCACACTAGGACGTCTCCCCCTTATAGTGAACGAACCCTTCACACTATGACGCCTCCCCCTAATAGTGACGAACCCGTCACACTAGGACGCCTCCCCCTTATAGTTAACGAACCCTTCACATTAGGACGTCTCCCCCTTATAGTGAATGAACCCTTCACACTAGGACGTCTCCCCCTTATAGTGACGAACCCTTCACACTAGGACGCCTCCCCCTTATAGTGACGGACCCTTCACACTAGGACGTCTCCCCCTTATAGTGAACGAACCCTTCACACTAGGAAGTCTCCCCCTTGTAGTGACGAACCCTTCACACTAGGACGTCTCCCCCTTATAGTGACGAACCCTTCACACTAGGACACCTCCCCCTTATAGTGACAAACCCTTCACACTAGGACGTCTCCCCCTTATAGTGAACGAACCCTTCACACTAGGACGTCTACCCCTTATAGTGAACGAACCCTTCACACTAGGACGTCTCCCCCTTATAGTGAACGAACCCTTCACACTAGGACGTCTCCCCCTTATAGTGAACGAACCCTTCACACTAGGACGTCTCCCCCTTATAGTGAACGAACCCTTCACACTAGGACGTCTCCCCCTTATAGTGACGAACCCTTCACACTAGGACGTCTCCCCCTTATAGTGAACGAACCCTTCACACTAGGACGTCTCCCCGTTATAGTGACGAACCCTTCACACTAGGACGTCTCGCCCTTATAGTGAACGAACCCTTCACACTAGGACGTCTCCCCCTTATAGTGACGAACCCTTCACACTAGGACATCTCCCCCTTATAGTGACGAACCCTTCACACTAGGACGTCTCCCCCTTATAGTGAACGAACCCTTCACACTAGGACGTCTCCCCCTTATAGTGACGAACCCTTCACACTAGGACGTCTCCCCCTTATAGTGAAAGAACACTTCACACTAGGACGTCTCCCCCTTATAGTGAACGAACCCTTCACACTAGGACGTCTCCCCCTTATAGTGAACGAACCCTTCACACTAGGACGTCTCCCCCTTATAGTGAACGAACCCTTCACACTAGGACGTCTCCCCCTTATAGTGACGAACCCTTCACACTAGGACGTCTCCCCCCTTATAGTGAACGAACCCTTCACACTAGGACGTCTCCCCCTTATAGTGACGAACCCTTCACACTAGGACGTCTCGCCCTTATAGTGAACGAACCCTTCACACTAGGACGTCTCCCCCTTATAGTGACGAACCCTTCACACTAGGACATCTCCCCCTTATAGTGACGAACCCTTCACACTAGGACGTCTCCCCCTTATAGTGAATGAACCCTTCACACTAGGACGTCTCCCCCTTATAGTGACGAACCCTTCACACTAGGACGTCTCCCAATTATAGTGAACGAACACTTCACACTAGGACGTCTCCCCCTTATAGTGAACGAACCCTTCACACTAGGACACCTCCCCCTTATAGTGAACGAACCCTTCACACTAGGACGCCTCCCCTTATAGTGACGATCCCTTCACACTAGGACGCCTCCCCCTTATAGTGAACGACCCTTCACAATAGGACTCCTCCCCCTTATAGTGAACGAACCCTTCACACTAGGACGCCTCCCCCTTATAGTGAACGAACCCTTCACACTAGGACGTCTCCCCCTTATAGTGACGAACCCTTCACACTAGGACGTCTCGCCCCTTATAGTGAACGAACCCTTCACACTAGGACGTCTCCCCCTTATAGTGACGAACCCTTCACACTAGGACATCTCCCCCTTATAGTGACGAACCCTTCACACTAGACGTCTCCCCCTTATAGTGAATGAACCCTTCACACTAGGACGTCTCCCCCTTAGAGTGACGAAACCTTCACACCAGGACGTCTCCCCCTTATAGTGAACGAAACACTTCACACTAGGACGTCTCCCCCTTATAGTGAACGAACCCTTCACACTAGGACACCTCCCCCTTATAGTGAACGAACCCTTCACACTAGGACACCTCCCCCTTATAGTGAACGAACCCTTCACACTAGGACGCCTCCCCCTTATAGTGACGATCCCTTCACACTAAGACGCCTCCCCCTTATAGTGAACGACCCTTCACAATAGGACTCCTCCCCCTTATAGTGAACGAACCCTTCACACTAGGACGCCTCCCCCCTTATAGTGAACGAACCCTTCACACTAGGACGCCTCCCCCTTATATTTAACGAACCCTTCACATTAGGACGTCTCCCCCTTATAGTGAACGAACCCTTCACACTAGGACGCCTCCCCCTAATAGTGATGAACCCGTCACACTAGGACGCCTCCCCCTTATAGTTAACGAACCCTTCACATTAGGACGTCTCCCCCTTATAGTGAATGAACCCTTCACACTAGGACGTCTCCCCCTTATAGTGACGAACCCTTCACACTAGGACGCCTCCCCCCTTTATAGTGACGAACCCTTCACACTAGGACGTCTCCCCTTTATAGTGAACGAACCCTTCACACTAGGACGTCTCCCCCTTGTAGTGACGAACCCTTCACACTAGGACGTCTCCCCCTTATAGTGACGAACCCTTCACACTAGGACACCTCCCCCTTATAGTGACGAACCCTTCACACTAGGACGTCTCCCCCTTATAGTGACGAACCCTTCACACTAGGACGTCTCCCCCTTATAGTGAACGAACCCTTCACACTAGGACGCCTCCCCCTTATAATGAACGAACCCTTCACACTAGGACGCCTCCCCCTTATAGTGACGATCCCTTCACACTAGGACGCCTCCCCCTTATAGTGAACGAACCCTTCACAATAGGACGCCTCCCCCTTATAGTGAACGAACCCTTCACACTAGGACGCCTCCCCCTAATAGTGACGAACCCGTCACACTAGGACGCCTCCCCCTTATAGTGAACGAACCCTTCACACTAGGACGCCTCCCCCTTATAGTGACGATCCCTTCACACTAGGACGCCTCCCCCTTATAGTGAACGAACCCTTCACAATAGGACGCCTCCCCCTTATAGTGAACGAACCCTTCACACTAGGACGTCTCCCCCTTATAGTGAACGAACCCTTCACACTAGGACGTCTCCCCCTTATAGTGACGAACCCTTCACACTAGGACGTCTCCCCCTTATAGTGAACGAACCCTTCACACTAGGACGTCTACCCCTTATAGTGAACGAACCCTTCACACTAGGACGTCTCCCCCTTATAGTGAACGAACCCTTCACACTAGGACGTCTCCCCCTTATAGTGACGAACCCTTCACACTAGGACGTCTCCCCCTTATAGTGAACGAACCCTTCACACTAGGACGTCTCCCCCTTATAGTGAACGAACCCTTCACACTAGGACGTCTCCCCCTTATAGTGACGAACCCTTCACACTAGGACGTCTCCCCCTTATAGTGAACGAACCCTTCACACTAGGACGTCTCCCCCTTATAGTGACGAACCCTTCACACTAGATGGTCTCGCCCTTATAGTGAACGAACCCTTCACACTAGGACGTCTCCCCCTTATAGTGACGAACCCTTCACACTAGGACATCTCCCCCTTATAGTGACGAACCCTTCACACTTCGACGTCTCCCCCTTATAGTGAATGAACCCTTCACACTAGGACGTCTCCCCCTTATAGTGACGAACCCTTCACACTAGGACGTCTCCCCCTTATAGTGAACGAACACTTCACACTAGGACGTCTCCCCCTTATAGTGAACGAACCCTTCACACTAGGACTTCTCCGCCTTATAGTGAACGAACCCTTCACACTAGGACGCCTCCCTCTTATAGTGACGATCCCTTCACACTAGGACGCCTCCCCCTTATAGTGAACGAACCCTTCACACTAGGACGTCTCCCCCTTATAGTGACGAACCCTTCACACTAGGACGCCTCCCCCTTATAGTGAACGAATCCTTCACACTAGGACGCCTCCCCCTTATATTTAACGAACCCTTCACATTAGGACGTCTCCCCCTTATAGTGAACGAACCCTTCACACTAGGACGCCTCCCCCTAATAGTGACGAACCCTTCACACTAGGACGTCTCCCCCTTATAGTTAACGAACCCTTCACATTAGGACGTCTCCCCCTTATAGTGAACGAACCCTTCACACTAGGACGTCTCCCCCTTATAGTGACGAACCCTTCACACTAGGACGCCTCCCCCTTATAGTGACGAACCCTTCACACTAGGACGTCTCCCCTTTATAGTGAACGAACCCTTCACACTAGGACGTCTCCCCCTTGTAGTGACGAACCCTTCACACTAGGACGTCTCCCCCTTATAGTGACGAACCCTTCACACTAGGACACCTCCCCCTTATAGTGACGAACCCTTCACACTAGGACGTCTCCCCCTTATAGTGAACGAACCCTTCACACTAGGACGTCTCCCCCTTATAGTGAACGAACCCTTCACACTAGGACGCCTCCCCCTTATAATGAACGAACCCTTCACACTAGGACGCCTCCCCCTTATAGTGACGATCCCTTCACACTAGGACGCCTCCCCCTTATAGTGAACGAACCCTTCACAATAGGACGCCTCCCCCTTATAGTGAACGAACCCTTCACACTAGGACGCCTCCCCCTAATAGTGACGAACCCGTCACACTAGGACGCCTCCCCCTTATAGTGACGAACCCTTCACACTAGGACGTCTACCCCTTATAGTGAACGAACCCTTCACACTAGGACGTCTCCCCCTTATAGTGAACGAACCCTTCACACTAGGACGTCTCCCCCTTATAGTGACGAACCCTTCACACTAGGACGTCTCGCCCTTATAGTGACGAACCCGTCACACTAGGACGTCTCCCCCTTATAGTGAACGAACCCTTCACACTAGGACGTCTACCCCTTATAGTGAACGAACCCTTCACACTAGGACGTCTCCCCCTTATAGTGAACGAACCCTTCACACTAGGACGTCTCCCCCTTATAGTGACGAACCCTTCACACTAGGACGTCTCGCCCTTATAGTGAACGAACCCTTCACACTAGGACGTCTCCCCCTTATAGTGACGAACCCTTCACACTAGGACGTCTCCCCCTTATAGTGACGAACCCTTCACACTAGGACGTCTCCCCCTTATAGTGAACGAACCCTTCACACTAGGACGTCTCCCCCTTATAGTGACGAACCCTTCACACTAGGACGTCTCCCCCTTATAGTGAACGAACACTTCACACTAGGACGTCTCCCCCTTATAGTGAACGAACCCTTCACACTAGGACGCCTCCCCCTTATAGTGAACGAACCCTTCACACTAGGACACCTCCCCCTTATAGTGAACGAACTCTTCACACTAGGACGCCTCCCCCTTATAGTGAACGAACCCTTCACACTAGGACTTCTCCGCCTTATAGTGAACGAACCCTTCACACTAGGACGCCTCCCCCTTATAGTGACGATCCCTTCACACTAGGACGCCTCCCCCTTATAGTGAACGAACCCTTCACAATAGGACGCCTCCCCCTTATAGTGAACGAACCCTTCACAATAGGACTCCTCCCCCTTATATTTAAGGAACCCTTCACATTAGGACGTCTCCCCCTTATAGTGAATTAACCCTTCACACTAGGACGTCTCCCCCTTATAGTGACGAACCCTTCACACTAGGACGCCTCCCCCTTATAGTGAATTAACCCTTCACACTAGGACGTCTCCCCCTTATAGTGACGAACCCTTCACACTAGGACGCCTCCCCCTTATAGTGACGAACCCTTCACACTAGGACGTCTCCCCCTTATAGTGAACGAACCCTTCACACTAGGACGCCTCCCCCTAATAGTGACGAACCCGTCACACTAGGACGCCTCCCACCTTATAGTTAACGAACCCTTCACATTAGGACGTCTCCCCCTTATAGTGAATGAACCCTTCACACTAGGACGTCTCCCCCTTATAGTGACGAACCCTTCACACTAGGACGCCTCCCCCTTATAGTGACGAACCCTTCACACTAGGACGTCTCCCCTTTATAGTGAACGAACCCTTCACACTAGGACGTCTCCCCCTTGTAGTGACGAACCCTTCACACTAGGACGTCTCCCCCTTATAGTGACGAACCCTTCACACTAGGACACCTCCCCCTTATAGTGACGAACCCTTCACACTAGGACGCCTCCCCCTTATAGTGACGAACCCTTCACACTAGGACGTCTCCCCCTTATAGTGAACGAACCCTTCACACTAGGACGCCTCCCCCTTATAGTGAACGAACCCTTCACACTAGGACACCTCCCCCTTATAGTGAACGAACCCTTCACACTAGGACGCCTCCCCCTTATAGTGAACGAACCCTTCACACTAGGACTTCTCCGCCTTATAGTGAACGAACCCTTCACACTAGGACGCCTCCCCCTTATAGTGACGATCCCTTCACACTAGGACGCCTCCCCGTTATAGTGAACGAACCCTTCACAATAGGACGCCTCCCCCTTATAGTGAACGAACCCTTCACAATAGGACGCCTCCCCCTTATATTTAACGAACCCTTCACATTAGGACGTCTCCCCCTTATAGTGAATTAACCCTTCACACTAGGACGTCTCCCCCTTATAGTGACGAACCCTTCACACTAGGACGCCTCCCCCTTATAGTGAATTAACCCTTCACACTAGGACGTCTCCCCCTTATAGTGACGAACCCTTCACACTAGGACGCCTCCCCCTTATAGTGACGAACCCTTCACACTAGGACGTCTCCCCCTTATAGTGAACGAACCCTTCACACTAGGACGCCTCCCCCTAATAGTGACGAACCCGTCACACTAGGACGCCTCCCCCTTATAGTTAACGAACCCTTCACATTAGGACGTCTCCCCCTTATAGTGAATGAACCCTTCACACTAGGACGTCTCCCCCTTATAGTGACGAACCCTTCACACTAGGACGCCTCCCCCTTATAGTGACGAACCCTTCACACTAGGACGTCTCCCCTTTATAGTGAACGAACCCTTCACACTAGGACGTCTCCCCCTTGTAGTGACGAACCCTTCACACTAGGACGTCTCCCCCTTATAGTGACGAACCCTTCACACTAGGACACCTCCCCCTTATAGTGACGAACCCTTCACACTAGGACGCCTCCCCCTTATAGTGACGAACCCTTCACACTAGGACGTCTCCCCCTTATAGTGAACGAACCCTTCACACTAGAACGCCTCCCCCTTATAGTGAACGAACCCTTCACACTAGGACGCCTCCCCCTTATAGTGACGAACCCTTCACACTAGGACGTCTCCCCCTTATAGTGACGAACCCTTCACACTAGGACGTCTCCCCCTTATAGTGACAAACCCTTCACACTAGGACGCCTCCCCCTTATAGTGAACGAACCCTTCACACTAGGACGCCTCCCCCTTATAGTGAACGAACCCTTCACACTAGGACGCCTCCCCCTTATAGTGAACGAACCCTTCACACTAGGACGTCTCCCCCTTATAGTGAACGAACCCTTCACACTAGGACGTCTCCCCCTTATAGTGAACGAACCCTTCACACTAGGACGTCTCCCCCTTATAGTGACGAACCCTTCACACTAGGACGCCTCCCCCTTATAGTGAATGAACCCTTCACACTAGGACGTCTCCCCCTTATAGTGAACGAACCCTTCACACTAGGACGTCTCCCCCTTATAGTGAACGAACCCTTCACACTAGGACGCCTCCCCCTTATAGTAAACGAACCCTTCACACTAGGACGTCTCCCCCTTATAGTGACGAACCCTTCACACTAGGACGTCTCCCCCTTATAGTGACGAACCCTTCACACTAGGACGTCTCCCCCTTATAGTGAACGAACCCTTCACACTAGGACGTCTCCCCCTTATAGTGACGAACCCTTCACACTAGGACGTCTCCCCCTTATAGTGAACGAACACTTCACACTAGGACGTCTCCCCCTTATAGTGAACGAACCCTTCACACTAGGACGCCTCCCCCTTATAGTGAACGAACCCTTCACACTAGGACACCTCCCCCTTATAGTGAACGAACTCTTCACACTAGGACGCCTCCCCCTTATAGTGAACGAACCCTTCACACTAGGACTTCTCCGCCTTATAGTGAACGAACCCTTCACACTAGGACGCCTCCCCCTTATAGTGACGATCCCTTCACACTAGGACGCCTCCCCCTTATAGTGAACGAACCCTTCACAATAGGACGCCTCCCCCTTATAGTGAACGAACCCTTCACAATAGGACTCCTCCCCCTTATATTTAACGAACCCTTCACATTAGGACGTCTCCCCCTTATAGTGAATTAACCCTTCACACTAGGACGTCTCCCCCTTATAGTGACGAACCCTTCACACTAGGACGCCTCCCCCTTATAGTGAATTAACCCTTCACACTAGGACGTCTCCCCCTTATAGTGACGAACCCTTCACACTAGGACGCCTCCCCCTTATAGTGACGAACCCTTCACACTAGGACGTCTCCCCCTTATAGTGAACGAACCCTTCACACTAGGACGCCTCCCCCTAATAGTGACGAACCCGTCACACTAGGACGCCTCCCACCTTATAGTTAACGAACCCTTCACATTAGGACGTCTCCCCCTTATAGTGAATGAACCCTTCACACTAGGACGTCTCCCCCTTATAGTGACGAACCCTTCACACTAGGACGCCTCCCCCTTATAGTGACGAACCCTTCACACTAGGACGTCTCCCCTTTATAGTGAACGAACCCTTCACACTAGGACGTCTCCCCCTTGTAGTGACGAACCCTTCACACTAGGACGTCTCCCCCTTATAGTGACGAACCCTTCACACTAGGACACCTCCCCCTTATAGTGACGAACCCTTCACACTAGGACGCCTCCCCCTTATAGTGACGAACCCTTCACACTAGGACGTCTCCCCCTTATAGTGAACGAACCCTTCACACTAGGACGCCTCCCCCTTATAGTGAACGAACCCTTCACACTAGGACACCTCCCCCTTATAGTGAACGAACCCTTCACACTAGGACGCCTCCCCCTTATAGTGAACGAACCCTTCACACTAGG
Source organism: Oncorhynchus kisutch (assembly GCF_002021735.2). Taxonomy (NCBI): domain Eukaryota; kingdom Metazoa; phylum Chordata; class Actinopteri; order Salmoniformes; family Salmonidae; genus Oncorhynchus; species Oncorhynchus kisutch. Next base: position 1,761,328 of record NC_034187.2, read on the forward strand.
ACTTCTCCGCCTTATAGTGAACGAACCCTTCACACTAGGACGCCTCCCCCTTATAGTGACGATCCCTTCACACTAGGACGCCTCCCCCTTATAGTGAACGAACCCTTCACAATAGGACGCCTCCCCCTTATAGTGAACGAACCCTTCACAATAGGACGCCTCCCCCTTATATTTAACGAACCCTTCACATTAGGACGTCTCCCCCTTATAGTGAATTAACCCTTCACACTAGGACGTCTCCCCCTTATAGTGACGAACCCTTCACACTAGGACGCCTCCCCCTTATAGTGAATTAACCCTTCACACTAGGACGTCTCCCCCTTATAGTGACGAACCCTTCACACTAGGACGCCTCCCCCTTATAGTGACGAACCCTTCACACTAGGACGTCTCCCCCTTATAGTGAACGAACCCTTCACACTAGGACGCCTCCCCCTAATAGTGACGAACCCGTCACACTAGGACGCCTCCCCCTTATAGTTAACGAACCCTTCACATTAGGACGTCTCCCCCTTATAGTGAATGAACCCTTCACACTAGGACGTCTCCCCCTTATAGTGACGAACCCTTCACACTAGGACGCCTCCCCCTTATAGTGACGAACCCTTCACACTAGGACGTCTCCCCTTTATAGTGAACGAACCCTTCACACTAGGACGTCTCCCCCTTGTAGTGACGAACCCTTCACACTAGGACGTCTCCCCCTTATAGTGACGAACCCTTCACACTAGGACACCTCCCCCTTATAGTGACGAACCCTTCACACTAGGACGCCTCCCCCTTATAGTGACGAACCCTTCACACTAGGACGTCTCCCCCTTATAGTGAACGAACCCTTCACACTAGAACGCCTCCCCCTTATAGTGAACGAACCCTTCACACTAGGACGCCTCCCCCTTATAGTGACGAACCCTTCACACTAGGACGTCTCCCCCTAATAGTGACGAACCCTTCACACTAGGACGTCTCCCCCTTATAGTGACAAACCCTTCACACTAGGACGCCTCCCCCTTATAGTGAACGAACCCTTCACACTAGGACGCCTCCCCCTTATAGTGAACGAACCCTTCACACTAGGACGCCTCCCCCTTATAGTGAACGAACCCTTCACACTAGGACGTCTCCCCCTTATAGTGAACGAACCCTTCACACTAGGACGTCTCCCCCTTATAGTGAACGAACCCTTCACACTAGGACGTCTCCCCCTTATAGTGACGAACCCTTCACACTAGGACGCCTCCCCCTTATAGTGAATGAACCCTTCACACTAGGACGTCTACCCCTTATAGTGAACGAACCCTTCACACTAGGACGTCTCCCCCTTATAGTGAACGAACCCTTCACACTAGGACGCCTCCCCCTTATAGTAAACGAACCCTTCACACTAGGACGTCTCCCCCTTATAGTGAACGAACCCTTCACACTAGGACGTCTCCCCATAATAGTGAACGAACCCTTCACACTAGGACGCCTCCCCCTTATAGTGAACGAACCCTTCACACTAGGACGTCTCCCCCTTGTAGTGACGAACCCTTCACACTAGGACGTCTCCCCCTTATAGTGAACGAACCCTTCACACTAGGACGTCTCCCCCTTATAGTGAACAAACCCTTCACACTAGGACGTCTCCCCGTTATTGTGACGAACCCTTCACACTAGGACGCCTCCCCCTTATAGTTAACGAACCCTTCACATTAGGACGTCTCCCCCTTATAGTGAATGAACCCTTCACACTAGGACGTCTCCCCCTTATAGTGACGAACCCTTCACACTAGGACTCCTCCCCCTTATAGTGACGAACCCTTCACACTAGGACGTCTCCCCTTTATAGTGAACGAACCCTTCACACTAGGACGTCTCCCCCTTGTAGTGACGAACCCTTCACACTAGGACGTCTCCCCCTTATAGTGACGAACCCTTCACACTAGGACACCTCCCCCTTATAGTGACGAACCCTTCACACTAGGACGCCTCCCCCTTATAGTGAACGAACCCTTCACACTAGGACGCCTCCCCCTTATAGTGACGAACCCTTCACACTAGGACGCCTCCCCCTTATAGTGAACGAACCCTTCACACTAGGACGTCTCCCCTTTATAGTGAACGAACCCTTCACACTAGGACGCCTCCCCCTTATAGTGAACGAACCCTTCACACTAGGACGTCTCCCCCTTATAGTGAACGTCCCCTTCACACTAGGTCGCCTCCCCCTTATAGTGAACGAACCCTTCACACTAGGACGCCTCCCCCTTATAGTGACGGATACCAGAGAAGATGTTAATGAACCCTTCACACTAGGACGCCTCCCCCTTATAGTGAACGAACCCTTCACACTAGGACGTCTCCCCCTTATAGTGAACGAACCCTTCACACTAGGACGCCTCCCCCTTATAGTGAACGAACCCTTCACACTAGGACGTCTCCCCCTTATAGTGAACGAACCCTTCACACTAGGACGTCTCCCCCTTATAGTGAACGAACCCTTCACACTAGGACGTCTCCCCCTTATAGTGAACGAACCCTTCACACTAGGACGTCTCCCCCTTATAGTGAACGAACCCTTCACACTAGGACGTCTCCCCCTTATAGTGACGAACCCTTCACACTAGGACGCCTCCCCCTTATAGTGAATGAACCCTTCACACTAGGACGTCTACCCCTTATAGTGAACGAACACTTCACACTAGGACGTCTCCCCCTTATAGTGAACGAACCCTTCACACTAGGACGTCTCCCCCTTATAGTGAACAAACCCTTCACACTAGGACGCCTCCCCCTTATAGTAAACGAACCCTTCACACTAGGACGTCTCCCCCTTATAGTGAACGAACCCTTCACACTAGGACGTCTCCCCCTAATAGTGAACGAACCCTTCACACTAGGACGCCTCCCCCTTATAGTGAACGAACCCTTCACACTAGGACGTCTCCCCCTTGTAGTGACGAACCCTTCACACTAGGACGTCTCCCCCTTATAGTGAACGAACCCTTCACACTAGGACGTCTCCCCCTTATAGTGAACAAACCCTTCACACTAGGACGTCTCCCCGTTATTGTGACGAACCCTTCACACTAGGACGTCTCCCCCTTATAGTGAACGAACCCTTCACACTAGGACGCCTCCCCCTTATAGTGAACGAACCCTTCACACTAGGACGTCTCCCCCTTATAGTGACGAACCCTTCACACTAGGACGTCTCCCCCTTATAGTGACGAACCCTTCACACTAGGACGTCTCCCCCTTATAGTGAACGAACCCTTCACACTAGGACGTCTCCCCCTTATAGTGACGAACCCTTCACACTAGGACGTCTCACCCTTATAGTGACGAACCCTTCACACTAGGACGTCTCCCCCTTATAGTGACGAACATCAGAGAAGATGTTAAAACCTCTTAAGTATTAGCCCGTTTAAAAATATAAAAATTTTGCCTAAATTGATATATCCAAATCTAACTGCCTCTATCTCAGGACCTGAAGCAAGGATATGCATATTCTTGTTACCATTTGAAAGGAAACACTTTGAAGTTTGTGGAAATGTAGTAGAATAAAACACACTCGATCTGGTAAAAGATCATACAAAGAAAAAAACAACTGTTCTTTTGTATGTTTTATGTACCATCATCTTTGAAATGCAAGAAAGGCCATAATGTATTATTCCATCCCAGGTGCAATTTAGATTTTGGCCACCTGATGGCATCAGTGTATGTGCAAAGTGTTAGACTGATCCAATGAACCATTGCATTTCGGTTCAACATTTTGTATCAAGACTGCCCAAATGTTCCTAATTTGTTTATTAAGAACTTTTTACGTTCAAAATGTTGCACTCGCCTCAAACATTAGCATTGTATTATTTCACTGTAATAACTACTGTAAATGTGACAGTGTAGTTAGTTTAACAATAATTTAAGCTTTCTGCCAATATCAGATATGTCTATGTCCTGGGAAACGTTCTTGGTACTTATAACCTCATGCTAATCGCATTAGCCTACGTTAGCTCAACCGGCCCGTGGAAAGGACACCGATCCCGAAGATTAACACAGTGTTTCATCATATACGGGAGTTATATAGACACTGGGTATACAAAACATTAAGAACACCTTTGTAACATTGAGTTGGACCCCCCCCCAGCCTTTTGCCCTCAGAACAGCCTCAATTTGTGGGGTTTCACACAGGGATGCTGGCCCATGTTAACTTCAATGGTTCCCACAGTTATATTAAGTTGGCTGGATGTCTTTTGGGTGGTGGACCATTCTTGATACACAGGGGAAATTGTTGAGCATGGAAAAACCCAGCAGCGTTGCAGTTCTTCACACAAACTGGTATGCCTGGCAACTGCTACCATGCCCCGTTCAAAAGCACATAAATATTAATGTCTTGCCCATTCACCCTCTGAATGACACACATACACAATCCATGTCTCTATTGTCTCAAAGCTTCAAAATCCTTCTTCAACCTGTCTCCTCCCCTTCATCTACACTGATTGAGGTGGATTTAACAAGTGACCTCAACTAGGGATCATAGCTTACACCTGGATTCACCTGGTCAGTCTACGTCATGGAAAGAGCAGGTGTTCCTAATGTTTTGTACACAGTATATACAGTATATAGAAATAGCCTACTTGATCATGTTATATAAAGGACTCCCATTCACACCGAGTGGGTGCATTAGGATGAGGCTGGGAGCAGAGCAATCATTCAGGAGATAGCTTGCACTCAATAAATGATGACACTTATTTAAATACTGCATATTGGCAGCTGTTATGTAGCAAGCAGAGCCAATGTGTAGTTAGCTGAGCCTATGTGGTTTTCATCAGAGGGAAAGCCTACGCTATGCGTTAGACATAATTATGGCTTCCTTTGGAAGTTATTTAGCCATGATTGCATGAAGTTAGAGTTTGCTTCATGAAGTCACTGCTCTTATCGTATAGTGATTGGGGTGCAGTATCTGTCTGTATGAATAAAACTAAGCAATTATATTGTGATTGGTTTAAACACTCCTAGCTCTGTGATTGGTTCAAAAACTCCTAGTTGTGTTGTCGGTTTAAACACTCCTAGTTCTGTGACTGGTTTAAACACTCCTAGCTCTGTGATTGGTTTAAAAACTCCTAGTTCTGTGGTTGATTTAATGATTTAAAACTCCTAGTTCTGTGGTTGATTTAATGATTTAAAAACTCCTAGTTCTGTGGATGGTTTAAACACTCCTAGTTGTATTGTTTGTTTACAGACTCCTTCTGAGTGATGAAGTGTGATGTAGTGAGGCTGAAGCTGTTAGAAGACTGACTTTGGATGGTATCTAGACTGGGTGATGTAGCGGGGCTGATCTGGATGGTTTCCTGACTGGGTGATGTAGTGAGGCTGATCTGGTTGGTTTCTAGACTGGTTGATGTAGTGGGTCTGATCTGGTTGGTTTCTAGACTGGGCGATGTAGTGGGGCTGATCTGGTTGGTTTCTAGACTAGGTGATGTAGTGGGGCTGATCTGGTTGGTTTCCTGACTGGGTGATGTAGTGGGGCTGATCTGGTTGGTTTCTAGACTGGGTGATGTAGTGGGGCTGATCTGGTTGGTTTCTAGACTGGGTGATGTAGTGGGGCTGATCGGGTTGGTTTGTAGACTAGGTGATGTAGTGGGGCTGATCTGGTTGGTTTCCTGACTGGGTGATGTAGTGGGGCTGATCTGGTTGGTTTCTAGACTGGGTGATGTAGTGGGCTGATCTGGTTGGTTTCCTGACTGGGTGATGTAGTGGGGATAATCTGGTTGGTTTCCTGACTGGGTGATGTAGTGGGGCTGATCTGGTTGGTTTCTAGACTGGGTGATGTAGTGGGGCTGATCGGGTTGGTTTGTAGACTAGGTGATGTAGTGGGGCTGATCTGGTTGGTTTCCTGACTGGGTGATGTAGTGGGGCTGATCTGGTTGGTTTCCTGACTGGGTGATGTAGTGGGGCTGATCTGGTTGGTTTCTAGACTGGGTGATGTAGTGGGGCTGATCTGGTTGGTTTCTAGACTGGGTGATATAGTGGGCTGATCTGGTTTGTTTCTAGACTGGGTGATATAGTGGGCTGATCTGGTTGGTTTCTAGACTGGGTGATATAGTGGGGCTGATCTGGTTGGTTTCTAGACTGGGTGATGTAGTGAGGCTGATCTGGTTAGTTTCTAGACTGGGTGATGTAGATCACTGGGGCTGACGCTGTAAAACTGAAGTTAGAAGACTGACTGATACCTGCTTTGTTTCTCGAACCTATGTCCCAAATATAACCCTATTCCCTATATAGCGCACTACTTTTGACCAGAGCCCTATGGAAAAGATCGCCATTTGTGACGCAGGAAGCTTGGTTTCGCCTCATAGCTGCTGTCATGTTAGCCTCTCAATCACTCTCCCAGATTAGAGGTGTCTGTAAATGCTTTCCAAATAGCACCTTCTTCCCTATATAGTGCACTGCCGCTGGTCAGAAGGTGTCCAATATATATAGGCAATAGTGTACCATTTGGGACTCATACCAGTGAACAGCTCTGTGGATGCAGTTAAACTCCAAACACAGAATGATTAAGATGGTGTTAATGTGTATAAATCATACAAACTCCTAAATTGCCTGTGTTGACTTGTCTTTTTCAGATCCATCTGTTGTCACCCTGACTGAGGAGGAAGGGAGATGTAACAAGATCGACAGACACTGTGCATCCCAAATGGCACCCTATTCCCTATGGGTCCTGGTCTAAAGTAGTGCCCTATTCCCAATGGTTCCTGGTCTAGAGTAGTGCCCTATTCCCTATGGGTCCCTGGTCTAAAGTAGTGCCCTATTCCCTATGGGCCCTGGTCTAAAGTAGTGTCCTATTCCCTATGGGTCCTGTTCTAAAGTAGTGCCCTATTCCCTATGGTCCCTGGTCTAAAGTAGTGTCCTATTCCCTATGGGTCCTGTTCTAAAGTAGTGCCCTATTCCCTATGGGCCCTGGTCTAAAGTAGTGCCCTATTCCCTATGGTCCCTGGTCTAAAGTAGTGCCCTATTCCCTATGGGCCCTGGTCTAAAGTAGTGCCCTATTCCCTATGGTCCCTGGTCTAAAGTAGTGTCCTATTCCCTATGGGTCCTGTTCTAAAGTAGTGCCCTATTCCCTATGGTCCCTGGTCTAAAGTAGTGCCCTATTCCCTATGGGCCCTGGTCTAAAGTAGTGCCCTATTCCCTATGGGCCCTGGTCTAAAGTAGTGCCCTATTCCCTATGGTCCCTGGTCTAAAGTAGTGCCCTATTCCCTATGGCCCCTGGTCTAGAGTAGTGCCCTATTCCCTATGGGGCCTGGTCTAAAGTTGGGCACTATTCCCTATGGGTCCTGGTCTAAAGTAGTGCCCTATTCCCTATGGTCCCTGGTCTAAAGTAGTGTCCTATTCCCTATGGCCCCTGTTCTAAAGTAGTGCCCTGTTCCCTATGGTCCCTGGTCTAAAGTAGTGCCTCATTCCCTATGGGCCCTGGTCTAAAGTAGTGCACTATTCCCTATGGGTCCTGGTCTAATGTAGTGCCCTATTCCCTATGGTCCCTGGTCTAAAGTAGTGCCCTATTCCCTATGGCCCCTGGTCTAAAGTAGTGCCCTATTCCCTATGGGGCCTGGTCTAAAGTTGTGCACTAATCCCTATGGGTCCTGGTCTAAAGTAGTGCCTCATTCCCTATGGGCCCTGGTCTAAAGTAGTGCCCTATTCCCTATCGGCCCTGGTCTAAAGTAGTGCACTATATAGGGAATAAGGAGCCATTGCTAATCTGGGAGAGGATAATATGACAGCAGCTATGGGGGCAACTCCAGGAAGTAGCATTATATAAACCAGGTTCTATCTGTCCCAAACAGCACCCTACCTCCTTTACACTGAACTACATTGGACCAGGGCTCACAGTGCTCCAGTCAACAGTACAGCTATATAAAGGCTGCCATTTGGTACTTTACAGTCTGTTCAACAGGGCCAGGTGCTTTCACAGCTAGGGGTTAAAAAAGAGGGTTAACATCATAACAGAACCAGGTGGCTAGAGGGTTGACATGATAACAGAACCAGGTGGGTAGAGGGTTGACATGATAACAGAACCAGGTGGGTAGAGGGTTGACATGATAACAGAACCAGGTGGGTAGAGGGTTAACATGATAACAGAACCAGGTGGGTAGAGGGTTTACATGATAACAGAACCAGGTGGGTAGAGGGTTGACATGATAACAGAACCAGGTGGGTAGAGGGTTGACATGATAACAGAACCAGGTGGGTAGAGGGTTTACATGATAACAGAACCAGGTGGGTAGAGGGTTGACATGATAACAGAACCAGGTGGGTAGAGGGTTGACATGATAACAGAACCAGGTGGGTAGAGGGTTTACATGATAACAGAACCAGGTGGGTAGAGGGTTGACATGATAACAGAACCAGGTGGGTAGAGGGTTAACATGATAACAGAACCAGGTGGGTAGAGGATTGACATGATAACAGAACCAGGTGGGTAGAGGGTTGACATGATAACAGAACCAGGTGGGTAGAGGGTTGACATGATAACAGAACCAGGTGGGTAGAGGGTTGACATGATAACAGAACCAGGTGGGTAGAGGGTTGACATGATAACAGAACCAGGTGGGTAGAGGGTTGACATGATAACAGAACCAGGTGGGTAGAGGGTTGACATGATAACAGAACCAGGTGGGTAGAGGGTTAACATGATAACAGAACCAGGTGGGTAGAGGGTTGACATGATAACAGAACCAGGTTGGGTAGAGGGTTGACATGATAACAGAACCAGGTGGGTAGAGGGTTGACATGATAACAGAACCAGGTGGGTAGAGGGTTGACATGATAACAGAACCAGGTGGGTAGAGGGTTGACATGATAACAGAACCAGGTCGGTAGAGGGTTAACATGATAACAGAACCAGGTGGGTAGAGGGTTAACATGATAACAGAACCAGGTCAGTAGAGGGTTAACATGATAACAGAACCAGGTCGGTAGAAGGTTAACATGATAACAGAACCAGGTGGGTAGAGGGTTAACATGATAACAGAACCAGGTCGGTAGAGGGTTAACATGATAACAGAACCAGGTCGGTAGAAGGTTAACATGATAACAGAACCAGGTCGGTAGAGGGTTGACATGATAACAGAACCAGGTGGGTAGAGGGTTAACATGATAACAGAACCAGGTGGGTAGAGGTTTTACATGATACCAGAACCAGGTGGGTAGAAGGTTAACATGAAAACAGAACCAGGTGGGTAGAGGGTTAACATGATAACAGAACCAGGTGGGTAGAGGGTTAACATGATAACAGAACCAGGTGGGTAGAGGGTTAACATGATAACAGAACCAGGTCAGTAGAGGGTTAACATGATAACAGAACCAGGTGGGTAGAGGGTTAACATGATAACAGAACCAGGTGGGAAGAGGGTTAACATGATACCAGAACCAGGTGGGTAGAGGGTTAACATGTCTCAGCCTCCAGTATTTATGCTGCAGTAGTTTATGTGTCGGGGGGCTGGGGGTCAGTTTGTTATATCTGGAGTACTTCTCCTGTCCTATTCGGTGTCCTGTGTGAATCTAAGTGTGCGTTCTCTAATTCTCTCCTTCTCTCTTTCTTTCTCTCTCTCGGAGGACCTGAGCCCTAGGACCATGCCCCAGGATTACCTGACATGATGACTCCTTGCTGTCCCCAGTCCACCTGGCCGTGCTGCTGCTCCAGTTTCAACTGTTCTGCCTTATTATTATACGACCATGCTGGTCATTTATGAACATTTGAACATCTTGGCCATTCTAGGGAGTTTTTCCTAGCCACCGTGCTTCTACACCTGCATTGCTTGCTGTTTGGGGTTTTAGGCTGGGTTTCTGTACAGCACTTTGAGATATCAGCTGATGTACGAAGGGCTATATAAATACGTTTGATTTGATTTGATTTGATTTAACATGATAACAGAACCAGGTGGGTAGAGGGTTAACATGATAACAGAACCAGGTGGGTAGAGGGTTAACATGATAACAGAACCAGGTGGGTAGAGGGTTAACATGATAACAGAACCAGGTGGGTAGAGGGTTAACATGATAACAGGAGAGCTACCCACCCATTACCTACCTCTCTATCCCCCCACTCCACCCCCCTACCTACCTTTCTACCACTCTATCCACATCCCTAAATCTCTCCCCCACCTCCACATCCCTCCATCCCCTAATCTCTGTGCCCAGACCGGGAACTCACTAAGAGCCCCATTTTCACAATAACAAAAAAAACGCTCTCATTCTGCTCATTCTGCTCATTCTGAACTCTCTAACCGTCACAACCTGTTCTGTTTCACCTGTCTTTGTGCTTGTCTCCACCCCCGCTCCACGCCCATCTTCCCCAATATCCCCAGTGTATTTAAACCTGTGCTCTCTGTTTGTCTGTTGCCAGTTCGTTTTGTTTCGTGAAATGAAGGATTTAACTAGTTCTGTCTGCTTAACTAGGATTTAACTCTCTGTCTCTCTCTCTCTCTCTCTCTGTCTCTCTCGCTCTCTCTCTCTCTCTCTCCCTCTCTCTTTCTCGTTCTCTCTCTCGTTCCCTTGTTCTCTCTCTCTCTCCCTCCTTTCTCTCCTCTCCTCTCCCTCTCTCCTCTCTCTCTATTTTCTCTGTCCCCTTCTCTGTCCCCTCTCCTCTCTCTTCTCTCTCGGTCTCTCTCTCTCTCTCTCCCTCTCTCTCCCTCTCTCTTCTCTCCTCTCCTCTCTCTCCCCCTTCCTCTCTCTGTCTCTCTCTGCTCTCTCTCTCTCTCTTTTTCTCTCTCTCTCTCTCACTCCTCATCTCGGCAGACTGGAGAGGCGGCCCCAAGGAAATGTGAGGGTAATTAATTCTCTCCAATATTAGTATGACATCACAATTATAGCTATTTAAACACCTCAGTGGTTTACCACCGCTTCCATCGCCACACACCTTACACACACTACCACCACACACTACCACCACACACACTACACCACACACACCTACCACCCCACACACTACCACCACACACTACCACCACACACCTTACACACACTACCACTACACATTACCACCACACACTACCACACACACTACCACCACCTACACCACCTTTACCACACACACACTACCACCTACACACACCACACACACACTACCACCACACACACTACCACCACACACTACCACCACACACTACAACAACACACTAACCACCACAACACTACAACCACACACTACCACTACACACACTAACCACCACACACACTACCACCAAACACACTACCACCACACACACTACCACCACACACTACCACCACACACACTACCACACACACTACCACCACACACTACCACCACACACACTACCACCACACACACTACCACCACACACACTACCACTAACACATTACCACAACACACACTACAACCACACACTACCACTACCATTACCACCACACTTTACCACCACCACCCACACTACCACCACACACACTACCACCACACACTACCACCACACACTACCACCAAACACACCACACACACGACCACCACACACTACCACCACACCTACCACCACACACACTACCACCACACACACTACCACCACACACCTTACACACACTACCAACACCACACACTACCACCACACACACTACCACCACACACTACTACCACACACACTACCACCACACACCTTACACACACTACCACCACACACACTACCACCACACACTACCACCACACACACTACCACCACACACTACCACCACCAACACTACCACCACACACTACCACCACACACACTACCACCACACACACTACCACTACACATTACCAACAACACACACTACAAACCACACACTACCACTACACATTACCACCACACTTTACCACCACACACACTACCCACCACACACACTACCACCACACACAATACCACCACACACACCTACCACCACACACACTACCACCACACACAATGCCACCACACACCTTACACACACTACCACTACACATTACCACCACACACTACCACCCACACACACTACACCACACTTTACCACCACACAACTACACCAACCACACACACTACCACCACACACACTACCACCACACACTACCACCACACACTACAACAACACACTACCCACCACACACTACCAACCACACACTACCACCACACACTACCCAACCACCACACCACTACAACCACACACTACCACTACACATTCCACCACACTTTACCACCACACACACTACCACCACACACACTACCACCACACACTACCACCACACACTACCACCAAACACACTACCACCACACACGACCACCAACACTACCACCACACACTACAACCACACACACTACCACCACACACACTACCACCACACACACTACCACCACACACCTTACACACACTACCAACACACACACTACCACCACACACACTACCACCACACACTACTACCACACACACTACCACCACACACCTTACACACACTACCACCACACACACTACCACCACAACTACCACCCACACACTACCACCACACACACTACCACCACACATACCACACACACTACCACCACACACTACCACCACACACACTACCACCACACACACTACCACCACACACTACAACAACACACTACCACCACACACTACCACCACACACTACCACCACACACACTACAACCACACACTACCACTACACATTACCACCACACTTTACCACCACACACACTACCACCACACACACTACCACCACACACTACCACCAACACACTACCACCACACACTACCACCACACACTACCACCACACACTACCACCACACACACTACCACCACACACACTACCACTACACATTACCACAACACACACTACAACCACACACTACCACTACACATTACCACCACACTTTACCACCACACACACTACACCACACACACTACCACCACACACACTACCACCACCACCACCACTACCACCACACACACTACCACCCACACACAATGCCACACCCCTTACACACACTACCATACACATTACCACCACACACTACCACCACACACACTACCACCACACTTTACCACCACACACACTACCACCACACACACTACCACCACACACACTACCACCACACACTACAACAACACACTACCACCACACACTACCACCACACACTACCACCACACACTACCACCACACACACTACCACCACACACACTACCACCACACACTACCACCACACACTACACAACCACACACTACCACCACACACACTACCACCACACACACTACCACCACACACCTTACACACACTACCAACACACACACTACCACCACACACACTACCACCACACACTACTACCACACACACTACCACCACACACACTACCACCACACACCTTACACACACTACCACCACATACACTACCACCACACACTACCACCACACACACTACTACCACACCACTACCCAAACCACTACACCACCACACACACTACCACCACACACACTACCACCACACACTACCCACCAAACACTACCACTACACATTACCACCACACACACTACCACCACACACTACCACCACACACACTACTACCACACACACTACCACCATACACTACCACCACACACACTACCACCACACACACTACCACCACACACTACCACCACAACACTACCACTACACATTACCACCACACACACTACCACCACACACTACCACCACACACTACCACCACACACACTACCACCACACACTACCACCACACACTACCACCACACACTACCACCACACACTACCACTACACACACTACCACCACACACACTACCACCACACACACTACCACCACACACACTACCACCACACACACTACCACACACACTACCACCACACACTACAGCCACACACACTACCACCACACACACTACCACCACACACTACCACACACACTACCACCACACACTACCACCAAACACACTACCACCACACACACTACCACTACACATTACCACAACACACACTACAACCACACACTACCACTACAGATTACCACCACCACTTTACCCACACACCTACCACCACACACACTACCACCACACACACTACCACCACACACACTACCACCACACACAATGCCACCACACACCTTACACACACTACCACTACACATTACCACCACACACTACCACCACACACACTACCACCACACTTTACCACCACACACACTACCACCACACACACCACCACACACACTACCACCACACACACCACCACACACTACCACCACACACTACAACAACACACTACCACCACACACTACCACCACACACTACCACCACACACTACCACCCACACACTACCACCACACACACTACCACACACACTACCACCACACACTACAACCACACACACCACCACACAACACTACCACCACACACACTACCACCACACACCTTACACACACTACCAACACACACACTACCACCACACACACTACCACCACACACTACTACCACACACACTACCACCACACACACTACCACCACACACCTTACACACACTACCACCACATACACTCACCACCACTACCACCACACACACTACTACCACACACACTACCACCATACACTACCACCACACACATTACCACACACACACTTACCACACACTACCACCACACACTACCACCACAACACACTACCACCACACACTACCACTACACATTACCACAACACACTACAACCACACACTACCACTACATTACCACCACACTTTACCACCACACACACTACCACCACACACACTACCACCACCCACACTACCACCACACACACTACCACCACACACACTACCACCACACACACTACCACCACACACAATGCCACCACACACCTTACACACACTACCACTACACATTACCACCACACACTACCACCACACACACTACCACCACACTTTACCACCAATAACACTACCACACACACCACCACACACATACCACACAACCCACCACCACACTACCACCACACACTACAAACACACTACCACAACACTACCACCACACACTACCACCAACACACACCACCACACACTACCACCACACACACACCACACACTACAACCACACACTACCACCACACACACTACACACACACACTACCACCACACACCTTACACACACTCAACCAACACACTACCACCCACACCATAACCCCACACTACCACCACACACACACCACCACACACTCAAACACACACTACACACCACTACCACACACACACACTACCACCACCACTACCACCACACACTACAAACACACACTACCACCACACACACTACTACCACACACACTACCACCATACACTACCACCACACACATTACCACCACACACACTAACCCACACACACTACCACCACACTACCACCACCACACACTACCACCACACACTACCACTACACATTACCCAACACACCTACAACCACACACTACCACTACACATTACCACCACACCTTTACCACCACACACACTACCACCACACCACACTACCACCACCCACACTACCACACACACCACTACCACCACACCACACTACCACCACCACACACTACCACCACACACATGCCACCACACACCTTACACACACTACCACTACACATTACCACCACACACTACCACCACACACACTACCACCACACTTTACCACCAATAACACTACCACCACACACACCACCACACACACACACCACAACACACACACACACACTACCACACACACTACAACAACACACTACCACCACACACTACCACACACACTACCCCACACACACACCACCACCACACACTACCACCACACACTACCACCACACACTACAACCACAACACTACCACCCACACACTACCACCACACACACTACCACCACACACCTTACACACACTACCACACACACCTACCACACACCACTACCACCACACACTACACCACACACTACCACCACACACACTACCACACACACCTTACACACACTACCACCACATACACTACCACCACACACTACCACCACACACACCACCACCACACACTACTACCACCACACACTACCACCACACCTACCACACACACTACCACCACACACACTACCACCACACTTTACCACCACACACACTACTACCACACACACTACCACCACACACTACCACCACACACTACCACCACACACACTACCACCACACACCTTACACACACTACCAACACACACACTACCACCACACACACCACCACACCACACACTACTACCACCACACACTACCACACACACACTACCACCACACACTTACCACTACCACCACATACACTACCACACACACTACCACACCACACTACACCACACACACTACACAACACACCTACCCCACACACTACCACCACACACACTACACACACACACTTAACACTACACAACACACACTACCACCACACACACTACCACCACACACTACTACCACACACACTACCACCACACACACTACCACCAACACCTTACACCACACTACCAACTACACTACCACCACACACTACCACCACACACACTACTACCACACACACTACCACCATACACTACCACCACACACACTACCACCACACACACTACCACACACACTACCACCACACTACCACTACACTACCACCACACACACTACCACCACACACTACCACCACACACTACCACCACACACACTACCACCACACACTACCACCACACACTACCACCACACACTACCACCACACACTACCACTACACACACTAACACCACACACTACCACCACACACACTACCACCACACACACTACCACCACACACACTACCACCACCTACCACCACACACACTACCACACACACTACCACCACACACTACACCACACACACTACCACCACACACACTACCACCACACACTACCACACACACTACCACCACACACTACCACCAAACACACTACCACCACACACACTACCACTACACATTACCACAACACACACTACAACCACACACTACCACTACACATTACCACACACTTTACCACCACACACACTACCACCCACACAAAACCACCACACACACCTTACACACACTACCACTACACATTACCACCACACACTACCACCACACACACTACCACCACACTTTACCACCACACACACTACCACCACACACACCACCACCCACACTACCACCACACACACCACACCACACTACCACCACACCTACAACAACACACTACCACCACACACTACCACCACAAACTACCACCACACCACTACCACCACACACTACACACCACACACACTACCACCACCACACTACCACCACACACTACCACCACACACTAACAAACCACCACACACTACCACCACACACACTACCACCACCACACTACACCACACACCTTCACACACTACCAACACACACACTACCACCACACACACTACCACCACACACTACTACCACACACACTACCACCACACACACTACCACCACACACCTTACACACACTACCACCACATACACTACCACCACACACTACCACCACACACACTACTACCACACACTACCACCATACACTACCACCACACACTTACCACCACACACACTACCACCACACACTACCACCACACACTACCACCACAACACTACCACTACACATTACCACCACACACACTACCACACACTACCACCACACACTACCACCACACACACTACCACCACACACACTACCACCACACANCACTACCACCACACACACTACCCACCACACACACTACCACCCACACACTACCACCCACAACACTACCACTACACATTACCACCACACACCTACTACCACCACACCTACCACCACACACTACACACACACACTACCACCACCACACTACCACCACACACTACACCACACACTACCACCAACACTACCACTACACACACTACCACCACACACACTACACCACCACACACTACCACACACACACTACCACCACACACACTACCCCACACACTACCACCACACACTACAGCCACACACACTACCACCACACACACTACCACCACACACTACCACACACACTACCACCACACACTACCACCAAACACACTACCACCACACACACTACCACTACACATTACCACAACACACACTACAACCACCACAACACTACCACTACAGATTACCACCAACACTTTACCACCACACACTACCACCACACACACTACCACCACACACACTCACCACCCACACACTACCACCAACACCACAATGCCACCACACACACTTACACACACTACCACTACAACATTACCACCACACACTACCACCACACACACTACCACCACACTTTACCACCACACACACTACCACCACACCACCACCACACCACACTACCACCACACACACCCACACACACTACCACCACACACTACCACAACACACTACCACCACACACTACCACCACACACTACCACCACACACTACCACCCACACACACTACCACCCACAACACTACCACCACACACTACCACCACACACTAAACCACACACTACCACCACAACACCCTACAACACACACACTACCACCACACACCTTACACACCACACACCAACACACACACTACCACCACACACACTACCACCACACACTACTACCCACACACAACTACCACCACACACACTACCACCACACACTACACCACACTACCACCACACACACTACCACACACACTACCACCACACACACTACTACACACACACTACCACCATACACTACCACCACACACATTACCACCACACACACTACCACCACACACTACCACCACACACTACACCACACACACTACCACCACACACACTACCACTACACTTACCACACCACACACTACAACCCACACTACCACCACACATTACCACCACACTTTACCACACACACGACCACCACACACCACTACACACCCACACTACCACCACCACACACTACCACCACACACACTACCACCAACACACACTACCACACACACAATGCCACCACACACCAATTACACACACTACCACATACACATTACCACCACACACTACCACACACACACACTACCACCCACATTTACCACCAATACACTACCACCACACACACCACACACACACTACCACCACAAACACCACCCACACACCAACACCACCAACTACACAACAACACACTACCACCACCACACTACCACCACACACTACCACCACACACACTACCACCACACACACTACCACCACACACTACCACCAACACTACAACCAACACACTACCACCACACACACTACCACCACACACACTACCACCACACCACCTTACCACACACTACAACAACACACTACCACCACACACTACCACCACACACTACCACCACACACACTACCACCACACACACTACCACCACACACTACCACCACACACTACAACCACACACTACCACCACACACACTACTACCACACACACTACACCATACACACTACCACACACACATTACCACCACACACACTACCACCACACACTACCACCACACACTACCACCACACACACTACCACCACACACACTACCACTACACATTACCACAACACACACTACAACCACACACTACCACTACACATTACCACCACAACTTACCACCACCACACACACTACCACCACACACACTACCACCACCCACACTACCACCACACACACTACCACCACACACACTACCCACACAACACTACCACCACACAATGCCACCACACACCTTACACACACTACCACTACACATTACCACCACACACTACCACCACACACACTACCACCACACTTTACCACCAATAACACTACCACCACACACACCACCACACACACTACCACCACAAACACCACCACACACTACCACCACACACTACAACAACACACTACCACCACACACTACCACCACACACTACCACCACACACACTACCACCACACACACTACCACCACACACTACCACCACACACTACAACCACACACTACCACCACACACACTACCACCACACACACTACCACCACACACCTTACACACACTACCAACACACACACTACCACCACACACACTACCACCACACACTACTACCACACACACTACCACCCACACACACTACCACCACCGACACACCTTACACACACACTACACCACACACTACTACACACCTCCACACACACCTACCACCACACACACTACCACACACACACTACCACCACAACACTACCACCACACACTACCACCACACACACTACCACCACACTTTACCACCACACACACTACTACCACACACACTACCACCACACACTACCAACCACACCACACCACCACCACACACTACCACCACACCACCTTACACACACTAACCAACACACACACTACCACCAACACACTACTACCACCACACACTACTACCACACACACTACCACCACACACACTACCACCACACACCTTACACACACTACCACCACATACACTACCACCACACACTACCACCACACACACTACTACCACACACACTACCACCACACACTACCACCACACACTACCACCACACACACTACCACCACACACCTTACACACACTACCAACACACACCACTACCACCACACACACTACCACACACCACTACTACCACACACACCCTACCACCACACACACTACCACCACACACCTTACACACACTACCACCACATACACTACCACCACACACTACCGACCACCACACACACTACTACCGACACCACACTACCCACCATACACTACCACCCACACACACTACCACCCACCACACACACTACCACCCACACACTTACCACCACAACACTACACTACACATTACCACACACACACTACCACCACAACACTACCACCACACACTACCACCACACACATCCCCACACCTTAGCCACCACACACACTACCACCACACACTACCACCCACACACCCTACCACTACACACTCTACCCACCCACACACACTACCACCACACACACTACCCACCACACACACTACCACCACACCACACTACCACCACTACCACCACACACACACCACCACACTACCACACACCACTACAGCCCACACACCACTACCACCACACACACTACCCCACACACTACCACACCACACGACCACCACACACGACCACCAAACACACTACCACCACACACACTACCACTACACATTACCACAACACACACTACAAACCACACACTACCACTACACATTACCACCAACTTACCCCACACACACTACCACCACACACAACTGCCACCACACACCTTACACACACTACCACTACACATTACCACCACACACTACCACCACCACACGAGCTACCACCACACTTACCACCACACACACCACACACACACTACCAGCCACACACACCACCACAGCACACTACCACCACACCACAACCACCACCACACCTACCACCAACAACACTACCACCACCACACTACCACCACACACTACCACCACACACCTACCACCACACACTACCACCACACACACTACCACCACACACACTACCACCACACACTACCACACACACTACAACCAACACTACCACCACACACACTACCACCACACACACTACCACCACACACCTTACAACACACTACCAACACACACACTACCACCACACACACTACCACCACACACTACTACCACACACACTACCACCACACACACTACCACCACACACCTTACACACATTACCACCACATACACTACCACCACACACTACCACCACACACACTACTACCACACACACTACCACATACACTACCACCACAACATTACCACCACACACACTACCACCACACACACTACCACCACACACTACCACCACAACACTACCACTACACATACCACCACACACACTACCACCACACACTACCACCACACACTACCACCACACACCACCACACTACCACCACACACTACCACCACACACACTACCACTACACATTACCACAACACACACTACAACCACACACTACCACTACACATTACCACCACACTTACCACCACACACACTACCACCACACACACTACCACCACCCACACTACCACCACACACACTACCACCACACACACTACCACCACACACACTACACCACACACAATGCCACCACACACCTTACACACACTACCACTACACATTACCACCACACACTACCACCACACACACTACACCACACTTTACCACCACACACACTACCACCACACACACCACACACACACTACCACCACACACACCCACCACACACTACCACCACACACTACAACAACACACTACCACCACACACTACCAACACACACACTACCACCACACACACTACTACCACCACACACTACCACCACACACACTAACACCACACACCTTACACACACTACCACCACATACACTACCACCACACACTACCACCACACACACTACTACCACACACACTACCACCATACACTACCACCACACACACTACCACCACACACACTACCACCACACACACTACCACCACACACTACCACCACAACACTACCACTACACATTACCACCACACACACTACCACCACACACACTACCACCACACACACTACCACCACACACTACCACCACACACACTACCACCACACACACTACCACACACACTACCACCACACACTACAGCCACACACACTACCACCACACACACTACCACCACACACACTACCACCACACACACTACCACCACACACACTACCACCACACACTACCACCACACACACTACCACCACACACACTACCACACACACTACCACCACACACTACAGCCACACACACTACCACCACACACACTACCACCACACACACTACCACCGCACACACTACCACCACACACACTACCACCACACACTACAGCCACACACACTACCACCACACACACTACCACCACACACACTGCCACCACACACACTACCACCACACACACTACCACTACACATTACCACAACACACACTACAACCACACACTACCACTACACATTACCACACACACACTACCACCACACACACTACCACCACACACACTACCACCACACACACTGCCACCACACACCTTACACACACTACCACTACACATTACCACCACACACTACCACCACACACACTACCACCACACTTTACCACCACACACACTACCACCACACACACTACCACCACACACACCACCACACACTACCACCACACACACTACCACCACACACACTACCACCACACACACCACCACACACACCACCACACACTACCACCACACACACTACCACCACACACACCACCACACACTACCACCACACACACTACCACCACACACACTACCACCACACACACCACCACACAATACCACCACACACACTACCACCACACACTACCACCACACACTACCACCACACATTACCACCACACACTACCACCACACACACTACCACCACACACACGTCCACCACACACCTTACACACACTAGCACCACACACACTACCACCACACATTACCACCACACACACTACCACCACACACACTACCACCACACACACTACCATCACACACACGTCCACCACACACCTTACACACACTAGCACCACACACACTACCACCACACACAGTACCACCACACACACTACCACCACACACACGTCCACCACACACCTTACACACACTAGCACCACACACACTACCACCACACACAGTACCACCACACACACGTCCACAACACACACTACCACCATCATGCTGCATCTATCTGTAGTATAGAGAACACAGCAGTATGGGGACCATCATGCTGAATCTATCTGCATCTATCTGTAGTATAGAGAACACAGCAGTATGGGGACCATCATGCTACATCTATCTGCATCTATCTGTAGTATAGAGAACACAGCAGTATGGGGACCATCATGTTGAATCTATCTGTAGTATAGAGAACACAGCAGTATGGGGACCATCATGTTGAATCTATCTGTAGTATAGAGAACACAGCAGTATGGGGACCATCATGCTACATCTATCTGTAGTATAGACAACACAGCAGTATGGGGACCATCATGCTACATCTATCTGCATCTATCTGTAGTATAGACAACACAGCAGTATGGGGACCATCATGCTACATCTATCTGTAGTATAGAGAACACAGCAGTATGGGGACCATCATGCTACATCTATCTGTAGTATAGAGAACACAGCAGTATGGGGACCATCATGCTACATCTATCTGCATCTATCTGTAGTATAGACAACACAGCAGTATGGGGACCATCATGCTGCATCTATCTGTAGTATAGATAACACAGCAGTATGGGGACCATCATGCTACATCTATCTGTAGTATAGATAACACAGCATTATGGGGACCATCATGCTACATCTATCTGCATCTATCTGTAGTATAGACAACACAGCAGTATGGGGACCATCATGCTACATCTATCTGCATCTATCTGTAGTATAGACAACACAGCAGTATGGGGACCATCATGCTACATCTATCTGCATCTATCTGTAGTATAGATAACACAGCAGTATGGGGACCATCATGCTGCATCTATCTGCATCTATCTGTAGTATAGACAACACAGCAGTATGGGGACCATCATGCTGCATCTATCTGTAGTATAGATAACACAGCAGTATGGGGACCATCATGCTACATCTATCTGTAGTATAGATAACACAGCATTATGGGGACCATCATGCTACATCTATCTGCATCTATCTGTAGTATAGACAACACAGCAGTATGGGGACCATCATGCTACATCTATCTGCATCTATCTGTAGTATAGACAACACAGCAGTATGGGGACCATCATGCTACATCTATCTGCATCTATCTGTAGTATAGATAACACAGCAGTATGGGGACCATCATGCTGCATCTATCTGTAGTATAGATAACACAGCAGTATGGGGACCATCATGCTACATCTATCTGTAGTATAGAGAACACAGCAGTATGGGGACCATCATGCTGCATCTATCTGTAGTATAGATAACACAGCAGTATGGGGACCATCATTCTTCATCTATCTGCATCTATCTGTAGTATAGATAACACAGCAGTATGGGACCATCATGCTACATCTATCTGTAGTATAGACAACACAGCAGTATGGGGACCATCATGCTGCATCTATCTGTAGTATAGACAACACAGCAGTATGGGGCCATCATGCTACATCTATCTGCATCTATCTGTAGTATAGACAACACAGCAGTATGGGGACCATCATGCTACATCTATCTGTAGTATAGACAACACAGCAGTATGGGGACCATCATGCTACATCTATCTGCATCTATCTGTAGTATAGACAACACAGCAGTATGGGGACCATCATGCTGCATCTATCTGTAGTATAGATAACACAGCAGTATGGGGACCATCATGCTACATCTATCTGTAGTATAGATAACACAGCATTATGGGGACCATCATGCTACATCTATCTGCATCTATCTGTAGTATAGACAACACAGCAGTATGGGGACCATCATGCTACATCTATCTGCATCTATCTGTAGTATAGACAACACAGCAGTATGGGGACCATCATGCTACATCTATCTGCATCTATCTGTAGTATAGATAACACAGCAGTATGGGGACCATCATGCTGCATCTATCTGTAGTATAGATAACACAGCAGTATGGGGACCATCATGCTACATCTATCTGCATCTATCTGTAGTATAGACAACACAGCAGTATGGGGACCATCATGCTACATCTATCTGTAGTATAGAGAACACAGCAGTATGGGGACCATCATGCTGCATCTATCTGTAGTATAGATAACACAGCAGTATGGGGACCATCATGCTACATCTATCTGTAGTATAGACAACACAGCATTATGGGGACCATCATGCTACATCTATCTGCAGTATAGATAATATATATATGATATATTATTAGTGACATGTATGATGTTTCTAATCACTGTAATAGCTGTTGTTTGCTTAGCGTTCCTGTGTGTTCTGTGTACAGCTATTCAGCTAATTACAGTGTGATATTCACTGTGAGGTTATGGTGTTAGTCATGCATTTAAAGGCATGGTGTGGGCATGTGTGTGTGTGTGTGTGTGTGTGTGTGTGTGTGTGTGTGTGTGTGTGTGTGTGTGTGTGTGCGTGCGTGCGTGCGTGCGTGCGTGCGTGCGTGTGTGTGTGTGTTATTGGAAGGTGTCACAGACTAAACCCTGAGGCGAGGCCTCATTATGATTATTATGCAAATCAAATGAAATCGCCGTTTATTGGGTCACGTAGTTTAGCAGATGTTATCGCAGGTGGGGATGTTCCTAGATCCAACAATATAATATCTAGCAATACAATAGCAATAATAACAAATAATGCAATGAAGACTGAACAGAACGAGCTGTCAGAGTCTGGAATATCAGTATATTTATATAGATACAGTGCATTCAGAAATCATTCAAACCCCTTGACGTTTTGGTCACGTGGTTGTTGAGGAATCCATCTAGGACGTAGCCCTAGTCTGTCACATTATCTTTCTTAAATGCCTCTGGCCTTAATGCTCTGTGGAGCCCCTCTTCCTGTTCTCTCGTCCTCTCCTCTTTTGCACCTCTCTCTTCCTCTCCTCTATATTCCTCTTCTCTCTACCCCTCCTCTCTCTTCCTCTCCTCTCTCTACCTCTCCTCTCTCTTCCTCTCCTCTCTCTACCCCTCATCTCTCCTCTCTCTACCCTTCCTCTCTCTTCCTCTCCTCCTCTCTCTTCCTCTCCTCTCTCTTCCTCTCCTCTCTCTACCCTCCTCTCTCTTCCTCTCCTCCTCTCTCTTCCCCTCCTCTCTCTACCCCTCCTCTCTCTTCCTCTCCTCCTCTCTCTTCCCCTCCTCTCTCTTCCTCTCCTCTCTCTTCCTCTCCACTCTCTTCCTCTCCACCTCCTACCCCTCCTCTCTCTTCTTCTCCTGTCCACCTACCCTCCTCTCCTCTACCTCCTACCCCTCCTCTCTCTTCTTCTCCTGTCCAGCTACCCTCCTCTCCTCTCTCTTCCTCTCCACCTCCTACCCCTCCTCTCTCTTCTTCTCCTGTCCAACTACCCTCCTCTCCTTTCCTCTCTCTTCCTCTCATACTTTTCTTTTCTCTTCTCTTCTCTTCTCTTCTCTTCTCTTCTCTTCTCTTCTCTTCTCTTCTCTTCTCTTCTCTTCTCTTCTCTTCTCTTCTCTTCTCTTCTCTTCTCTTCTCTTCTCTTCTCTTCTCTTCTCTTCTCTTCTCTTCTCTTCTCTTCTCTCTCTCTCTCTCTCTCTCTCCTCTCTCTACCTCTTTTGTCTCTCCTCCACCTCTCTCTTCATCCCCTCTCTTTACACCCCTCTCTCCTCCTCTCCTCTTCACCTCTCTCCCCTCTTCTCTCTTCCTCTCCACCTATCCTCCTCTCCTTTCATCTCTCTTCCTCTCCTGCTCTCTCTTCCTCTCTTCTCTCTACCACTCCTCTCTCTTCCTCTCCTCTCGCTACCTCTCCTCTCTCTTCCTCTCCACCTCTCTACCCTTCCTCTCTCTTCCTCTCCTCCTCTCTCCTCTTCACCTCTCTCCCCCTCCTCTCTCTTCCTCTCCAGTCTCTACTCCTCCTCTTTCTTCCTCTCCTCTCTCTACCCTTCCTCTCTCTTTCTCTCCTCCTCTCTCTTCCTCTCCTGCCTCTACTCCTCTCTCTTCCTCTCCTCTCTCTACCCCTCCTCTCTCCTCTCCACCCCTCCTCTCTCCTCTCCACCTCTCTCCCCCTCCTCTCTCTTCCTCTCCACATCCTACTCTCCTCTCTCTTCCTCTCCTACTTTTCTCCTCTCCTCTCTATCTCTCCTCTCTCCACCCCCCCTCTCCTCTTTCTACCCCTCCTCTCTCCACCTCTACTCTCTCCTCCTACCCTACTATCAGATACTGACATTAAACTCTCCCCTCTAAACGCTAATGAGTCTGAGCCAGGAGAGTTAAACTCTCCCTTCTAAACTCACTAATGAGGCTGTGCCAGAAGGACAATTAAACTCTCCCCTCTAAACTCACAAATGAGGCTGAGCCAGACTCAGCTAAATGTGCTTCTGAGGACCATAGCGACAGACCGGTCATCATTCTAACGTAGGATATATGTAGCAGGCATAGAGTTTGACAGTAGCACAGTTGCAGGCTGGTCTGCCAGTACCCTGTATTCAAATCAAATCAAATTGTATTGGTCACATACATATGATTAGCAGATGTTAATGCGAGTGTAGCGAAATCCAACCTTGCAGTAATATCTAACAAGTAATCTAACAATTTCACAAGTACCTTATACACACAAGTGCAAAGGAATGAATAAGAATATGTAAATATATGGATGAGTGATGGCCGTACGGCATAGGCAAGATGCAGTAGATGGTATAGAGTACAGTATATACATATGAGATGAGTAATGTAGGGTATGTAAACAAGATGCAGTAGATGGTATAGAATACAGTATATACATATGAGATGAGTAATGTAGGGTATGTAAACAAGATGCAGTAGATGGTATAGAATACAGTATATACATATGAGATGAGTAATGTAGGGTATGTAAACAAGATGCAGTAGATGGTATAGAGTACAGTATATACATATGAGATGAGTAATGTAGGGTATGTAAACAAGATGCAGTAGATGGTATAGAGTACAGTATATACATATGAGATGAGTAATGTAGGGTATGTAAACAAGATGCAGTAGATGGTATAGAGTACAGTATATACATATGAGATGAGTAATGTAGGGTATGTAAACATTACTAAAGTGGCATTGTTTAAAGTGACTAGTGATACATTTATTACATCCAATTTTTACATTATTAAAGTGGCTGGAGTTGAGTCAGTATGTTGGCAGCAGACACTCAATGTTAGTGGTGGCTGTTTAACAGTCTGATGGCCTTGAGACAGAGAGTTGAGTCAGTATGTTGGCAGCAGACACTCAATGTTAGTGATGGCTGTTTAACAGTCTGATGGCCTTGAGACAGAGAGTTGAGTCAGTATGTTGGCAGCAGCCACTCAATGTTAGTGGTGGCTGTTTAACAGTCTGATGGCCTTGAGATAGAAGCTGTTTCTCAATCTCTCGGTTCCAGCTTTGATGCACCTGTACTGACCTCGCCTTCTGGATGATAGCGGTGTGAACAGGCAGTGGCTCGGGTGGTTGATGTCCTTGATGATCTTTATGGCCTTCCTGTGACATCGGGTGGTGTAGGTGTCCTGGAGGGCAGGTAGTTTGCCCCCGGTTATGCGTTGTGCAGGCCTCACTACCCTCTGGAGAGCCTTACGGTTGTGGGCGGAGCAGTTGCCGTACCAGGCGGTGATACAGCCCGACAGGATGCTCTCGATTGTGCATCTGTAGAAGTTTGTGAGTGTTTAATTAAGAGGCGTGTGGGTGGACCAATTCAGTTTGTTCGTGATGTGTTCGCCGAGGAACTTAAAACCTTCTCCACTACTGTCCTGTCAATGTGGATAGGGGGGTGCTCCCTCTGCTGTTTCCTGAAGTCCACAATCATCTCCTTTGTTTTGGTGATGTTGAGTGTGAGGTTATTTTCCTGACACCACACTCTGAGGGCCCTCACCTCCTCCCTGTAGGCCGTCTCGTTGTTGTTGGTAATCAAGCCTACCACTGTAGTGTCGTCTGCAAACTTGATTATTGAGTTGGAGGCGTGCATGGCCACGCAGTCGTGGGTGAACAGGGAGTACAGGAGAGGGCTCAGAACGCACCCTTGTGGGGCCCCAGTGTTGAGGATCAGCGGGGTGAAGATGTTGTTACCTACCCTCACCACCTGGGTGCGGCCCGTCAGGAAGTCCAGTACCCAGTTGCACAGGGCGGGGTCGAGACCCAGTGTCGCGAGCTTGATGACGAGTTTGGAGGGTACTATATGGTGTTAAATGCTG
Organism: Oncorhynchus kisutch; assembly: GCF_002021735.2. NCBI lineage: Eukaryota > Metazoa > Chordata > Actinopteri > Salmoniformes > Salmonidae > Oncorhynchus > Oncorhynchus kisutch. The sequence goes on from NC_034187.2 coordinate 1,791,304, forward strand.
AGCTGTAGTCGATGAACAGCATTCTTACATAGGTATTCCTCTTGTCCAGATGGGTTAGGGCAGTGTGCAGTGTGATTGCGTTTGCATCGTCTGTGGACCTATTGGGCCGGCAGCCTTGCGAGCCTTGTGAAGACTTACAGAAAACATTTGACCTCTGTCATTGCCAACAAAGGGTCTATAACAAAGTATTGAGATAAACTTTTGTTATTGACCAAATAGTTATTTTCCACCATAATTTGCAAATAATTAATAAAAGTCTCCAACTTCAGCGATTTTTGCAATTCGTTCCAGTCACAGCCAGCAGAGAACTGGATCGAAAGGCGGCCAAATGAGGTGTTGGCTTTAGGGATGATCAGTGAGATACACCTGCTGGAGCGCGTGCTACGGATGGGTGTTGCCATCGTGACCAGTGAGCTGAGATAAGGCGGAGCTTTACCTAGCATGGACTTGTAGATGACCTGGAGCCAGTGGGTCTGGCGACGAATATGTAGCGAGGGCCAGCCGACTAGAGCATACAAGTCGCAGTGGTGGGTGGTATAAGGTGCTTTAGTGACAAAACGGATGGCACTGTGATAGACTGCATCCAGTTTGCTGAGTAGAGTGTTGGAAGCCATTTTGTAGATGACATCGCCGAAGTCGAGGATCGGTAGGATAGTCAGTTTTACTAGGGTAAGCTTGGCGGCGTGAGTGAAGGAGGCTTTGTTGCGGAATAGAAAGCCGACTCTTGATTTGATTTTCGATTGGAGATGTTTGATATGAGTCTGGAAGGAGAGTTTGCAGTCTAGCCAGACACCTAGGTACTTATAGACGTCCACATATTCTAGGTCGGAACCATCCAGGGTGGTGATGCTAGTCGGGCATGCGGGTGCAGGCAGCGACCGGTTGAAAAGCATGCATTTGGTTTTACTAGCGTTTAAGAGCAGTTGGAGGCCACGGAAGGAGTGTTGTATGGCATTGAAGCTTGTTTGGAGGTTAGATAGCACAGTGTCCAAAGACGGGCCGAAAGTATATAGAATGGTGTCGTCTGCGTAGAGGTGGATCAGGGAATCGCCCGCAGCAAGAGCAACATCATTGATATACACAGAGAAAAGAGTCGGCCCGAGAATTGAACCCTGTGGCACCCCCATAGAGACTGCCAGAGGACCAGACAGCATGCCCTCCGATTTGACGCACTGAACTCTGTCTGCAAAGTAATTGGTGAACCAGGCAAGGCAGTCATCCGAAAAACCGAGGCTCCTGAGTCTGCCGATAAGATTTTTCTGGAGAAAAAAAATCTCATTTTGTCTGTCATAGTTGAAGTGTACCTATGATGAAAATTACAGGCCTCTCTCATCTTTTTAAGTGGGAGAACTTGCACAATTGGTGGCTGACTAAATACTTTTTTGCCCCACTGTATGATAAACAGAGAGTAGCAGCAGCGTAAAAGAGGGGTTGGGGTTAGGGGGGGTCTCACAATGCAAATAGTCTGGGTAGCCATTTGACTACCTGTTCATGAGTCTTATGGCTTGGGGGTAAACACTGTTGAGAAGCCAAAAAGGCTTCCTAGACTTGGCGCTCCGGTACCGCTTGCCATGCGGTAGTAGAGAGAACAGTCTATGACTGGGATGGCTGGGGTTTTTGACCATTTTTAGGGCCATCCTCTGACACTGCCTGCTGTAGAGGTCCTGGATGGCAGGCAGCTTTGATGTACTGGGCCGTACGCACTAAACTCTGTAGTGCCTTGCGGTTGGAGGCCGAGCAATTTCCGTACCAGGCAGTGATGCAACCATGCTCTTGATGTTGCAGCTGTAGAACCTTTTGAGGATCTCAGGACCCATGCCAAATCTTTTTAGTTTCCTGAGGGGGAATAGGCTTTGTCGTGCCCTCTTCACAACTGTCTTGGTGTGTTTGGACCATTCTAGTTTGTTGGTGATGTGGACACCAAGGAACTTGAAGCTCTCAACCTGCTCCACTCCAGCCCCATCGATGAGAATGGGGGCGTGCTCGGTGCTCCTTTTCCTGTAGTCCACAATCATCTCCTTAGTCTTGGTTACGTTGAGGGATAGGTTGTTATTCTGGCACCACCCAGCCAGGTCTCTGACCTCGTCCCTATAGGCTGTCTCGTTGTTGTCAGTGATCAGGCCTACCACTGTTGTGTCGTCTGCAAACTTAATGATGGTGTTGGAGTCGTGCCTGGCCATGCAGTCGTGGATGAACAGGGAGTAGAGGAGTGGACTGAGCACGCACCCCTGAGGGGCCCCTGTGTTGAGGATCAGCATGGCAGATGTGTTGCTACCAACCCCCACCACCTGGGGGCGGCCCGTCAGGAAGTCCAGGATCCAGTTGCAGAGGGAGGTGTTTAGTTCCAGGATCCTTAGCTTAGTGATGAGCTATGAGGGTACTATGGTGTTGAAAGCTGAGCTCTAGTCAATGAACAGCATTCTCACATAGGTGTTCCTTTTGTCCAGGTGTGAAAGGGCAGTGTGGAGTGCAATAAAGATTGCATCATCTGTGGATCTGTTGGGGCGGTAAACAAGTTGGAGTAGGTCTAGTGTTTCTGGGATAATGGTGTTGATGTGAGCCATTACCAACCTTTCAAAGCACTTAATGGCTATGGACATGAGTGCTACAGGTCTGTAGTCATTTAGGCAGGTTGCCTTTGTGTTCTTGGGCACTGGGACTATGGTGTTCTGCTTGAATCATGTTGGTATTACAATATTACAATCAGGGACATGTTGAAAATGTTAGTGAAGACATCTGCCAGTTGGTCAGCACATGCCCGGAGCACACGTCCTGGTAATCCGTCTGGCCCCGCAGCCTTGTGTATGTTGACCTGTTTAAAGGTCTTACTCACGTCGGCTACAGAGAGCTGATGCTCTCATGCATGCCTTAGTGTTGCTTGCTTCGACGCGAGCATAGAAGTGATTTAGCTCGTCTGGTAGGCTCGTGTCACTGGGCAT
>NC_034187.2:1799242-1806742 GCF_002021735.2 Oncorhynchus kisutch
TATGAGTCGACCCCCACCACTACAGAGATGTTGATATGAGTCGACCCCCACCACTACAGAGATGTTGATATGAGTCAACCCCCACCACTACAGAGATGTTGATATGAGTCAACCCCCACCACTACAGAGATGTTGATATGAGTCAACCCCCACCACTACAGAGATGTTGATATGAATCAACCCCCACCACTACAGAGATGTTGATATGAGTCGACCCCCACCACTACAGAGATTTTGATATGAGTCAACCCCCACCACTACAGAGATGTTGATATGAGTCGACCCCCACCACTACAGAGATGTTGATATGAGTCGACCCCCACCACTACAGAGATGTTGATATGAGTCAACCCCCACCACTACAGACATGTTGATGTGAGTCAACCCCCACCACTACAGAGATGTTGATATGAGTCGACCCCCACCACTACAGAGATGTTGATATGAGTCAACCCCCACCACTACAGAGATGTTGATATGAGTCGACCCCCACCACTACAGAGATGTTGATATGAGTCGACCCCCACCACTACAGAGATGTTGATATGAGTCGACTCCCACCACTACAGAGATGTTGATATGAGTCGACCCCCACCACTACAGAGATGTTGATATGAGTCGACCCCCACCACTACAGAGATGTTGATATGAGTCAACCCCCACCACTACAGAGATGTTGATATGAGTCAACCCCCACCACTACAGAGATGTTGATATGAGTCGACCCCCACCACTACAGAGATGTTGATATGAGTCAACCCCCACCACTACAGAGATGTTGATATGAGTCGACCCCCACCGCTACAGAGATGTTGATATGAGTCGACCCCCACCGCTACAGAGATGTTGATATGAGTCGACCCCCACCACTACAGAGATGTTGATATGAGTCGACCCCCACCACTACAGAGATGTTGATATGAGTCGACCCCCACCACTACAGAGATGTTGATATGAGTCAACCAAGAAATAGATCACAGCCTGTGTAATTGATGGCAAGACAACAAACAGCAGCACCAGAGTCGCTTTGGTTTGTATACAGCTGAAGTATCTGGTCATCAATAGAGTAGCGACCACATACCCTGCCTCTCGGTAGGTCCAGGTTCAGTTGCTGAAGTGTTAAAGCCTCTTATGAAAGACAACTTCAAAACCACATAGTGCAAAAAATAAGTATATGGAGTGGATGTTAAAGAGGTATTTTTTTAAACAAAAAAAATGAATGGAGAGAATTTGGAGCAGGGTTTTTACTGTGAGTGCCTGAGCGGTTGGCAAAGACCGCTCCGTGAGTAACGAGTGGGATTTCTGGACCTTCAACTCAGCTCACATACTCTGGCTCCAATAAAACATAGAAGTTAGAAAACAGAGTGTATGGAGGGTCAGTATTTGTTGAGGAATTTGAGTGTGCGTGAAACCGACGTCAACGTGCTGCTGATAACAGTGTAGCTGTACTCCCCAGTCTGCTGATAACAACGTAGCTGTACTCCCCAGTCTGCTGATAACAACGTAGCTGTACTCCACTGCCTGCTGATAACAGTGTAGCTGTACTCCACTGCCTGCTGATAACAACGTAGCTGTACTCCACTGCCTGCTGATAACAACGTAGCTGTACTCCACTGCCTGCTGATAACAACGTAGCTGTACTCCACTGCCTGCTGATAACAGCGTAGCTGTACTCCACTGACTGCTGATAACAGCGTAGCTGTACTCCCCAGTCTGCTAATAACAACGTAGCTGTACTCCACTGCCTGCTGATAACAACGTAGCTGTACTCCCCAGTCTGCTGATAACAACGTAGCTGTACTCCACTGCCTGCTGATAACAGTGTAGCTGTACTCCACTGCCTGCTGATAACAACGTAGCTGTACTCCACTGCCTGCTGATAACAACGTAGCTGTACTCCCCAGTCTGCTGATAACAACGTAGCTGTACACCACTGCCTGCTGATAACAACGTAGCTGTACTCCCCAGTCTGCTGATAACAACGTAGCTTTACTCCACTGCCTGCTGATAACAGTGTAGCTGTACTCCACTGCCTGCTGATAACAACATAGCTGTACTCCACTGCCTGCTGATAACAATGTAGCTGTACTCCCCAGTCTGCTGATAACAACGTAGCTGTACTCCCCAGTCTGCTGATAACAACGTAGCTGTACTCCCCAGTCTGCTGATAACAACGTAGCTGTACTCCACTGCCTGCTGATAACAACGTAGCTGTACTCCACTGCCTGCTGATAACAACGTAGCTGTACTCCACTGCCTGCTGATAACAGCGTAGCTGTACTCCACTGCCTGCTGATAACAACGTAGCTGTACTCCACTGCCTGCTGATAACAGCGTAGCTGTACTCCACTGCCTGCTGATAACAGTGTAGCTGTACTCCACTGCCTGCTGATAACAACGTAGCTGTACTCCACTGCCTGCTGATAACAACGTAGCTGTAGTCCACTGCCTGCTGATAACAACATAGCTGTACTCCACTGCCTGCTGTTAACAACGTAGCTGTACTCCACTGCCTGCTGATAACAACGTAGCTGTACTCCACTTCCTGCTGATAACAACGTAGCTGGACTCCCCTGCCTGACGTTGGGCTCGAACCAGTGATACCTTAACCTGATCCTAATGATCAAAACCTTGTTCCTCTGTAACATGATCCTAATGACGGGGTAGGTAGCCTAGTGGTTAGAGTGTAGAGGTGGTAGGTAGTCTAGTGGTTAGAGTGTAGAGGCGGCAGGTAGCCTAGTGGTTAGAGTGTAGAGGTGGTAGGTAGCCTAGTGGTTAGAGTGTAGGGGTGGCAGGTAGCCTAGTGGTTAGAGTGTAGGGGAGGCAGGTAGCCTAGTGGTTAGAGTGTAGAGGCGGCAGGTAGTCTAGTGGTTAGAGTGTTGAGGCGGCAGGTAGCCTAGTGGTTAGAGTGTAGAGGTGGCAGGAAGCCTAGTGGTTAGAGTGTAGAGGCGGCAGGTAGCCTAGTGGTTAGAGTGTAGAGGTGGCAGGAAGCCTAGTGGTTAGAGTGTAGATGCGGCAGGTAGCCTAGTGGTTAGAGTGTAGAGGAGGCAGGTAGCCTAGTGGTTAGAGTGTAGAGGCGGCAGGGTAGCGTAGTGGTTAGAGTGTTGAGGCGGCAGGTAGCCTAGTGGTTAGAGTGTAGGGGCGGCAGGGTAGCCTAGTGGTTATAGCGTAGGGAGGGCAGGGTATCCTAGTGGTTAGAGTGTAGAGGCGGCAGGTAGCATAGTGGTTAGAGTGTTGAGGCGGCAGGTAGCCTAGTGGTTAGAGTGTAGAGGTGGCAGGTAGCCTAGTGGTTAAAGTGTAGGGCGGCAGGTAGCCTAGTGGTTAGAGTGTAGGGGCGGTAGGTAGCCTAGTGGTTAGAGCGTAGGGAGGGCAGGGTATCCTAGTGGTTAGAGTGTAGAGGCGGCAGGTAGCCTAGTGGTTAGAGTGTAGGGGTGGCAGGTAGCCTAGTGGTTAGAGTGTAGGGGAGGCAGGTAGCCTAGTGGTTAGAGTGTAGAGGCGGCAGGTAGTCTTGTGGTTAGAGTGTTGAGGCGGCAGGTAGCCTAGTGGTTAGAGTGTAGAGGTGGCAGGAAGCCTAGTGGTTAGAGTGTAGAGGCGGCAGGTAGCCTAGTGGTTAGAGTGTAGAGGTGGCAGGAAGCCTAGTGGTTAGAGTGTAGAGGCGGCAGGGTAGCCTAGTGGTTAGAGTGTTGAGGCGGCAGGTAGCCTAGTGGTTAGAGTGTAGGGGTGGCAGGGTAGCCTAGTGGTTAGAGCGTAGGGAGGGCAGGGTATCCTAGTGGTTAGACTGTAGAGGCGGCAGGTAGCCTAGTGGTTAGAGTGTTGAGGCGGCAGGTAGCCTAGTGGTTAGAGTGTAGAGGTGGCAGGTAGCCTAGTGGTTAAATTGTAGGGCGGCAGGTAGCCTAGTGGTTAGAGTGTAGGGGCGGTAGGTAGCCTAGTGGTTAGAATGTAGGGAGGGCAGGGTATCCTAGTGGTTAGAGTGTAGAGGCGGCAGGTAGCCTAGTGGTTAGAGTGTTGAGGCGGCAGGTAGCCTAGTGGTTAGAGTGTAGAGGTGGCAGGTAGCCTAGTGGTTAAAGTGTAGGGCGGCAGGTAGCCTAGTGGTTAGAGTGTAGGGGCGGCAGGTAGCCTAGTGGTTAGAGTGTAGAGGAGGCAGGTAGCCTAGTGGTTAGAGTGTAGGGGCGGCAGGTAGCCTAGTGGTTAGAGTGTAGAGGCGGCAGGTAGCCTAGTGGTTAGAGTGTAGGGGCGGCAGGTAGACTAGTGGTTAGAGTGTAGAGGAGGCAGGTAGCCTAGTGGTTAGAGTGTAAAGGTGGCAGGAAGCCTAGTGGTTAGAGTGTAGAGGTGGCAGGTAGTCTAGTGGTTAGAGTGTAGAGGTGGCAGGTAGCCTAGTGGTTAGAGTGTAGGGGCGGCAGGAAGCCTAGTGGTTATAGTGTAGAGGTGGCAGGTATCCTAGTGGTTAGAGTGTAGGGGCGGTAGGTAGCCTAGTGGTTAGAGTGTACAGTTGGAAGGTAGCCTAGTGGTTAGAGTGTAGGGGCGGCAGGAAGCCTAGTGGTTAGAGTGTAGCGGTGGCAGGTATCCTAGTGGTTAGAGTGTAGGGGCGGTAGGTAGCCTAGTGGTTAGAGTGTAGAGGTGGCAGGTAGCCTAGTGGTTAGAGTGTAGGGGCGGCAGGAAGCCTAGTGGTTAGAGCGTAGGGAGGGCAGGGTATCCTAGTGGTTAGAGTGTAGAGGCGGCAGGTAGCCTAGTGGTTAGAGTGTCGGGGTGGCAGGTAGCCTAGTGGTTAGAGTGTAGGGCGGCAGGTAGCCTAGTGGTTAGAGTGTAGGGGCGGTAGGTAGCCTAGTGGTTAGAGCGTAGGGAGGGCAGGGTATCCTAGTGGTTAGAGTGTAGAGGCGGCAGGTAGCCTAGTGGTTAGAGTGTTGAGGCGGCAGGTAGCCTAGTGGTTAAAGTGTAGGGCGGCAGGTAGCCTAGTGGTTAGAGTGTAGGGGAGGCAGGTAGCCTAGTGGTTAGAGTGTAGGGGAGGCAGGTAGACTAGTGGTTAGAGTGTAGGGGATGGAGGTAGCCTAGTGGTTAGATTGTAGGGGCGGCAAGTAGCCTAGTGGTTAGAGTGTAGGGGCGGCAGGTAGCCTAGTGGTTAGAGTGTAGGGGCGGCAGGTAGCCTAGTGGTTAGAGTGTAGAGGCGGCAGGTAGCCTAGTGGTTAGAGTGTAGGGGCGGCAGGTAGCCTAGTGGTTAGAGTGTACAGGTGGCAGGTAGACTAGTGGTAGAGTGTAGGGGCGGCAGGTAGCCTAGTGGTTAGAGTGTAGAGGCGGCGGGTAGCCTAGTGGTTAGAGTGTAGAGGCGGCAGGGTAGCCTAGTGGTTAGAGTGTAGAGGCGGCAGGTAGCCTAGTGGTTAGAGTGTAGGGGCGGCAGGTAGCCTAGTGGTTAGAGTGTAGAGGCGGCGGGTAGCCTAGTGGTTAGAGTGTAGAGGCGGCAGGTAGCCTAGTGGTTAGAGTGTAGAGGCGGCAGGTAGCCTAGTGGTTAGAGTGTAGAGGTGGCAGGTAGTCTAGTGGTTAGAGTGTAGAGGCGGCAGGTAGCCTAGTGGTTAGAGTGTAGAGGTGGCAGGTAGCCTAGTGGTTAGAGTGTACAGGTGGCAGGTAGACTAGTGGTAGAGTGTAGGGGCGGCAGGTAGCCTAGTGGTTAGAGTGTAGAGGCGGCGGGTAGCCTAGTGGTTAGAGTGTAGAGGCGGCAGGTAGCCTAGTGGTTAGAGTGTAGAGGCGGCAGGTAGCCTAGTGGTTAGAGTGTAGAGGTGGCAGGTAGTCTAGTGGTTAGAGTGTAGAGGCGGCAGGTAGCCTAGTGGTTAGAGTGTAGAGGTGGCAGGTAGCCTAGTGGTTAGAGTGTAGGGGAGGCAGGTAGGCTAGTGGTTAGAGTGTAGAGGTGGCAGGTAGCCTAGTGGTTAGAGTGTAGGGGAGGCAGGTAGGCTAGTGGTTAGAGTGTAGAGGTGGCAGGTAGCCTAGTGGTTAGAGTGTAGAGGTGGAAGGTAGCCTACTGGTTAGAGTGTAGAGGTGGCAGGAAGCCTAGTGGTTAGAGTGTAGGGTCGGTAGGTAGCCTAGTGGTTAGAGTGTAGAGGCGGCAGGTAGCCAAGTGGTTAGAGTGTAGAGGCGGCAGGAAGCCTAGTGGTTAGAGTGTAGGGGTGCGGCAGGTAGCCTAGTGGTTAGAGTGTAGGGTCGGTAGGTAGCCTAGTGGTTAGAGTGTAGAGGCGGCAGGTAGCCAAGTGGTTAGAGCGTTGTACTAATAACCCAAATGTTATCCCAACGAATCCCTGAGCTGACAAGGTGAAAATCTGTGTTTCTGCCCCTGAACAAGGCAGTTAACCCACTGTTCCTAGTACGTCATTGAAAATAAGAATGATTCTAACGATCAATGTTTTACTTTTAGTTGCAGAGATAAATGCGACCTGAATATTGTAGATAAGAATGAAGAAACAGCATTGTTCTGACGTCAGGACGACAGCTTTATTTCCTACAGCTTCTATTTATTCAAGTCACGTTCTCAAATTGTTCCGAGAACGTTTAAGATATATTTTCCATAAAATAAAAATATATAAAAACTTTTGTAACATTCACAGAACATTCTAGAAAAATGTGATTTAGAAACATATACAGTCTGAAAGTATTCAGACCCCTTGACTCATTCCTTTCGGAATGTACATTCCTTCCTCAGCTTCAACAAAACTCTCTCTAACCTCTATCTTGTTAAGTTCAATTATGTTGGACACCAAATTTCCTACACCTGATCTTAATGAGTTCTTGTTCCCATTGGATCTGTTTTAATATTTAATATACAAAAATATGACTTCATTCTGGTGGTGAACTAATTCCATAAACAGCAGATTGTTCACTTCTGTTTACCAGACAGGAAAAGCATGGGTTCGTCCCCACAACCAAGGCAGTTTACAGCACGTTCTTAACTCTCCTAAACTAAACAAACTAAACTAATCTAAACTAACTAAACAAACAAACTAAACAAACTAACTAGCTAACTCAATGAACTAACTAACTAAACTATCTAAACAAATTAAACTAAACAAAACTATAACTATAACTAAACTAAAGGAACTAACTAACTAACTGAACTAAACTATCTAAACACATTAAACAAAACTATAACTAAACTAAACTAAATTAACTAAACAGCAAACAACCCCCTGGCTGCTGAGTTCAACTGCTGATCCGGGTCAAAACCGACAGCTGCTGCTGACAGTGTAGTTTCCTCCACTGACTGACTGAGTCTGGGCTCTGCTTCACAACACACATAACCGCCCTCCTTGACAACATACCAAAGGGTTAAGACATGCAAAAGGTACTTCTTGGATTCCTCCATCCGTGACATTTCAAGGGTTGGGGCGAGCTTACGGCTTACGTTCTTACACTCTGTTACACTTTACATTCTCTCTCTCTCTCTCTCTTTCCATCTCCCTCTCTCTCTCTCTCTCTCTCTCTCTCTCTCTCTCTCTCTCTCTTTCCTTCTCCCCCCTCTCT
>NC_034187.2:1809242-1817691 GCF_002021735.2 Oncorhynchus kisutch
AGGCCTATAGGGGTTTGGTCAGTAGTAGTGCACTAAGGCCTATAGAGGTTTGGTCAGTAGTAGTGCACTAAGGCCTATAGGGGTTTGGTCAGTAGTAGTGCACTAAGGCCTATAGGGGTTTGGTCAGTAGTAGTGCACTAAGGCCTATAAGGGTTTGGTCAGTAGTAGTGCACTAAGGCCTATAGGGGTTTGGTCAGTAGTAGTGCACTAAGGCCTATAGGGGTTTGGTCAGTAGTAGTGCACTAAGGCCTATAGGGGTTTGGTCAGTAGTAGTGCACTAAGGCCTATAGGGGTTTGGTCAGTAGTAGTGCACTAAGGCCTATAGGGGTTTGGTCAGTAGTAGTGCACTAAGGCCTATAGGGGTTTGGTCAGTAGTAGTGCACTAAGGCCTATAGGGGTTTGGTCAGTAGTAGTGCACTAAGGCCTATAGGGGTTTGGTCAGTAGTAGTGCACTAAGGCCTATAAGGGTTTGGTCAGTAGTAGTGCACTAAGGCCTATAGGGGTTTGGTCAGTAGTAGTGCACTAAGGCCGATAAGGGTTTGGTCAGTAGTAGTGCACTAAGGCCTACAGAGGTTTGGTATATATATAATATACAGTAACAATGTAGTATTATACAGTAACAACTAGCTGATAGTATCATGTGGTATTATACAGTAACAATGTGGTATTATACAGTAACAACTAGCTGATGGTATCATGTGGTATTATACAGTAACAATGTGGTATTATACAGTAACAACTAGCTGATAGTATCATGTGGTATTATACAGTAACAACTAGCTGATGGTATCATGTGGTATTATACAGTAACAACTAGCTACCAGTATAATATGGTATTATACAGTAACAACTAGCTACCAGTATCATGTGGTATTATACAGTAACAACTAGCTACCAGTATCATGTGGTATTATACAGTAACAACTGGCTGATGGTATCATGTGGTATTATACAGTAACAACTAGCTGATGGTATCATGTGGTATTATACAGTAACAACTGGCTGATGGTATCATGTGGTATTATACAGTAACAATGTGGTATTATACAGTAACAACTAGCTGATAGTATCATGTGGTATTATACAGTAACAATGTGGTATTATACAGTAACAACTAGCTGATAGTATCATGTGGTATTATACAGTAACAACTAGCTGATAGTATCATGTGATATTATACAGTAAAAATGTGGTATTATACAGTAACAACTAGCTGATGGTATTATGTGGTATTATACAGTAACATCTAGCTACCAGTATCATGTGGTATTACAGTAGCAACTAGCTACCAGTATCATGTGGTATTATACAGTAACAACTAGCTACCAGTATCATGTGGTATTATACAGTAACAACTAGCTACCAGTATCATGTGGTATTATACAGTAACAACTAGCTACCAGTATCATGTGGTATTATACAGTAACTACTAGCTACCAGTATCATGTGGTATTATACAGTAACAACTAGCTACCAGTATCATGTGGTATTATACAGTAACAACTAGCTGATGGTATCATGTAGTATTATACAGTAACAACTAGCTGATGGTATCATGTGGTATTATACAGTAACAATGTGTATTATACAGTAACAACTAGCTGATAGTATCATGTGGTATTATACAGTAACAACTAGCTGATGGTATCATGTGGTATTATACAGTAACAACTAGCTACCAGTATAATATGGTATTATACAGCAACAACTAGCTACCAGTATCATGTGGTAATATACAGTAACTACTAGCTACCAGTATAATATGGTATTATACAGCAACAACTAGCTACCAGTATCATGTGGTATTATACAGTAACTACTAGCTACCAGTATCATGTGGTATTATACAGTAACTACTAGCTACCAGTATAATATGGTATTATACAGCAACAACTAGCTACCAGTATCATGTGGTATTATACAGTAACTACTAGCTACCAGTATCATGTGGTATTATACAGTAACAACTAGCTACCAGTATCATGTGGTATTATACAGTAACAACTGGCTGATGGTATCATGTGGTATTATACAGTAACAACTAGCTGATGGTATCATGTGGTATTATACAGTAACAACTGGCTGATGGTATCATGTGGTATTATACAGTAACATCTAGCTACCAGTATCATGTGGTATTACAGTAACAACTAGCTACCAGTATCATGTGGTATTATACAGTAACAATGTGGTATTATACAGTAACAACTAGCTGATGGTATTATGTGGTATATACAGTAACATCTAGCTACCAGTATCATGTGGTATTACAGTAACAACTAGCTACCAGTATCATGTGGTATTATACAGTAACAACTAGCTGATAGTATCATGTGGTATTATACAGTAAAATGTGGTATTATACAGTAACAACTAGCTGATGGTATTATGTGGTATTATACAGTAACATCTAGCTACCAGTATCATGTGGTATTACAGTAACAACTAGCTACCAGTATCATGTGGTATTATACAGTAACCAACTAGCTACCAGTATCATGTGGTATTATACAGTAACAACTAGCTACCAGTATCATGTGGTATTATACAGTAACAACTAGCTACCAGTATCATGTGGTATTATACAGTAACTACTAGCTACCAGTATCATGTGGTATTATACAGTAACATCTAGCTACCAGTATCATGTGGTATTATACAGTAACAACTAGCTGATTGTATCATGTAGTATTATACAGTAACAACTAGCTGATGGTATCATGTGGTATTATACAGTAACAATGTGGTATTATACAGTAACTACTAGCTGATAGTATCATGTGGTATTATACAGTAACAACTAGCTGATGGTATCATGTGGTATTATACAGTAACAACTAGCTGATAGTATCATGTGGTATTATACAGTAACAACTAGCTGATGGTATCATGTGGTATTATACAGTAACAACTAGCTACCAGTATCATGTGGTATTATACAGTAACAACTAGCTGATGGTATCATGTGGTATTATACAGTAACAACTAGCTACCAGTATCATGTGTTATTATACAGTAACAACTAGCTACCAGTATCATGTGGTATTATACAGTAACAACTAGCTGATGGTATCATGTGGTATTATACAGTAACTACTAGCTACCAGTATCATGTGGTATTATACAGTAACAACTAGCTACCAGTATCATGTGGTATTATACAGTAACAACTAGCTACCAGTATCATGTGGTATTATACAGTAACAACTAGCTACCAGTATCATGTGGTATTATACAGTAACAACTAAACAAATCAATCAAATCAAATTTTATTTGTCACATACACATGGTTAGCAGATGTTAATGCGAGTGTAGCGAAATGCTTGTGCTTCTAGTTCCGACAATGCAGTAATAACGAACAAGTAATCTAACTAACAATTCCAAAAAACTACTGTCTTATACACAGTGTAAGGGGATAAAGAATATGTACATAAGGATATATGAATGAGTGATGGTACAGAGCAGCATAGGCAAGATACAGTAGATGATATTGAGTACAGTATAACATATGAGATGAGTATGTAAACAAAGTGGCATAGTTAAAGTGGCTAGTGATACATGTATTACATAAGGATGCAGTCGATGATATAGAGTACAGTATATACATATGCATATGAGATGAATAATGTAGGGTAAGTAACATTATATAAGGTAGCATTGTTTAAAGTGGCTAGTGATATATTTACATCATTTCCCATCAATTCCCATTATTAAAGTGGCTGGAGTTGAGTCAGTGTCATTGGCAGTGTGTTGGCAGTAGCCACTCAATGTTAGTGGTGGCTGTTTAACAGTCTGATGGCCTTGAGATAGAAGCTGTTTTTCAGTCTCTCGGTCCCAGCTTTGATGCACCTGTACCGAGCTCGCCTTCTGGATGACAGCGGGGTGAACAGGCAGTGGCTCGGGTGGTTAATGTCCTTGATGATCTTTATGGCCTTCCTGTAGCATCGGGTGGTGTAGGTGTCCTGGAGGGCAGGTAGTTTGCCCCCGGTTATGCGTTGTGCAGACCTCACTACCCTCTGGAGAGCCTTACGGTTGAGGGCGGTGCAGTTGCCATACCAGGCGGTGATACAGCCCGCCAGGATGCTCTCGATTGTGCATCTGTAGAAGTTTGTGAGTGCTTTTGGTGACAAGCCGAATTTCTTCAGCCTCCTGAGGTTGAAGAGGCGCTGCTGCGCCTTCTTCACGATGCTGTCTGTGTGAGTGGACCAATTCAGTTTGTCTGTGATGTGTATGCCGAGGAACTTAAAACTTGCTACCCTCTCCACTACTGTTCCATCGATGTGGATAGGGGGGTGTTCCCTCTGCTGTTTCCTGAAGTCCACAATCATCTCCTTAGTTTTGTTGACGTTGAGTGTGAGGTTATTTTCCTGACACCACACTCCGAGGGCCCTCACCTCCTCCCTGTAGGCCGTCTCGTCGTTGTTGGTAATCAAGCCTACCACTGTTGTGTCGTCCGCAACCTTGAGTTGAGAGGCGATTGAGTTGGAGGCGTGCGTGGCCACGCAGTCGTGGGTGAACAGGGAGTACAGGAGAGGGCTCAGAACGCACCCTTGTGGGGCCCCAGTGTTGAGGATCAGCGGGGAGGAGATGTTGTTGCCTACCCTCACCACCTGGGGGCGGCCCATCAGGAAGTCCAGTACCCAGTTGCACAGGGCGGGGTCGAGACCCAGGGTCTCGAGCTTGATGACGAGCTTGGAGGGTACTATGGTGTTGAATGCCGAGCTGTAGTCGATGAACAGCATTCTCACATAGGTATTCCTCTTGTCCAGATGGGTTAGGGCAGTGTGCAGTGTGGTTGAGATTGCATCGTCTGTGGACCTATTTGGGCGGTAAGCAAATTGGAGTGGGTCTAGGGTGTCAGGTAGGGTGGAGGTGATATGGTCCTTGACTAGTCTCTCAAAGCACTTCATGATGACGGATGTGAGTGCTACGGGGCGGTAGTCGTTTAGCTCAGTTACCTTAGCTTTCTTGGGAACAGGAACAATGGTGGCCCTCTTGAAGCATGTGGGAACAGCAGACTGGTATAGGGATTGATTGACTAGCTACCAGTATCATGTGGTATTATGCAGTAACAACTAGCTGATGGTATCATGTGGTATTATACAGTAACAACTAGCTACCAGTATCATGTGGTATTATACAGTAACAACTAGCTACCAGTATCATGTGGTATTATACAGTAACAACTAGCTGATGGTATCATGTGGTATTATACAGTAACTACTAGCTACCAGTATCATGTGGTATTATACAGTAACAACTAGCTACCAGTATCATGTGGTATTATACAGTAACAACTAGCTACCAGTATCATGTGGTATTATAGAGTAACAACTAGCTACCAGTATCATGTGGTAATATACAGTAACAACTGGCTGATGGTATCATGTGGTATTATACAGTAACAACTAGCTACCAGTATCATGTGGTAATATACAGTAACAATGTGGTATTATACAGTAACAACTAGCTGATAGTATCATGTGGTATTATACAGTAACAACTAGCTGATGGTATCATGTGCTATTATACAGTAACAATGTGGTATTATACAGTAACAACTAGCTGATGGTATCATGTGGTATTATACAGTAACTACTAGCTACCAGTATCATGTGGTATTATACAGTAACAACTAGCTACCAGTATCATGTGGTATTATACAGTAACAACTAGCTACCAGTATCATATGGTATTATACAGTAACAACTAGCTACCAGTATCATGTGGTATTATACAGTAACAACTAGCTGATGGTATCATGTGGTATTATACAGTAACAACTAGCTGATGGTATCATGTGGTATTATACAGTAACAACTAGATGATGGTATCATGTGGGTATTATACAGTAACAACTAGATGATGGTATCATGTGCTATTATACAGTAACAACTAGCTGATGGTATAATATGGTATTATACAGTAACAACTAGCTGATGGTATCATGTGGTATTATACAGTAACAACTAGCTGATGGTATCATGTGGTATTATACAGTAACATCTAGCTGATGGTATCATGTGGTATTATACAGTAACAACTGGCTGATAGTATCATGTGGTATTATACAGGAAAGGCGGCCAAAGTAGGTGTTGGCTTTGGGGATGACCAGTGAAATATACCTGCTGGAGCGCTTGCTACAGGTGGGTGTGTCACGCCTTGGTCTTAGTGTTTTGTGCTTTCATTATATATTTGGTCAGGCCAGGGTGTGACAGGGGTTTACGTGTTGTATTTCGTATTGGGGTTTGTTGTATTTGGGATCGCGGCTGATTAGGGGTGTTGTATAGGCTTGGCTGCCTGAGGCGGTTCTCAATCAGCAGTCAGGTGATTCTCGTTGCCTCTGATTGGGAACCGTATTTAGGTAGCCTGAGTTTCGCTTTGTCTTTCGTGGGTGATTGTTCCTGTCTCTGTGTAGTGTTCACCAGATAGGCTGTATTAGGTTGGTGGGTGATTGTTCCTGTCTCTGTGTAGTGTCTTTCACACAGTTCACTTTTCTTCATTAAAGACATGAGTAACCACCACGCTGCATTTCAGTCCGACTCTCTTTCTACAAACGAAGAACGCCGTTACAGGGTGATGCTATGGTGACCAGCGAGCTGAGATAAGGGGGGACTTTACCTAGCAGGGTCTTGTAGATGACATGGAGCCAGTGGGTTTGGCGACGAGTATGAAGCGAGGGCCAGCCAATGAGAGCATACAGGTCACAATGGTGGGTAGTATATGGGGCTTTGGTGACAAAACGGATGGCACTGTAATAGACTGCATCCAGTTTGCTGAGTAGAGTGTTGGAGGCTATTTTGTAAATGACATCACCGAAGTCAAGGATCGGTAGGATAGTCAGTTTTACGAGGGTATGTTTAGCAACATGAAGGAGGCTTTGTTGCGAAATAGAAAGCCGATTCTAGATTTAATTTTGGATTGGAGATGTTTAATGTGAGTCTGGAAGGAGAGTTTACAGTCTAACCAGACACCCATGTATTTGTAGATGTCCACATATTCTAAGTCAGAACTGGCGAGAATAGTGATACTAGTCGGGTGGGAGGCTGCAGACAGCAATCGGTTGAAGAGCATGCATTTAGTTTTACTAGCATTTAAAAGCAGTTGGAGGCCATGGAAGGAGCATTGTGTGTCGTTTTAAGCTCGTTTGGAGGTTTGTTAACACAGTGTACAAAAAAGCGTCAGAAGTATACAGAATCTTGTCGTCTGCGTAGAGGTGGATCAGAGAATCACCAGCAGCAAGAGTGACATCATTGTTCTGTACAGAGAAAAGAGTTGGCCCGAGAATTGAACTCTGTGGCACCCCCATAGAGACTGTCAGAGGCCCAGAAAACAGGCCCTCTGATTTGACACACTGAACTCGATCTGAGAAGTAGTTGGTGAACCAGGCGAGGCAATCATTTGAGAAGCCAAGGCTATTGAGTCTGCCGATAAGAATGCAGTGATAAGACGAAAGCCTTGGCCAGGTCGATGAATACGGCTGCACAGTAATGTCTCTTATCGATGGCGATTATGATGTCGTTTAGGAACGTAAGCGTGGCTGAGGTGCACCCATGACCAGCTCTGAAACCAGATTGCATAGCAGAGAAGGTACGCTGGGATTCGAAATGGTTGATGATCTGTTTGTTAACTTGGCTTTCGAAGATTTTAGAAAGGCAGGGCAGAATGGATATAGGTCTGTAGCAGTTTGGGTCTAGAGTGTCTCCACCTTTGAAGAGGGGGATGACCGCGGCAGCTTTCCAATCTTTGGGGATCTCAGACGATTCGTAAGAGAGGTTGAACAGGCTAGTAATAGGGGTCTAATTATAGAAAGACAGGGTACAGATTGCCTAGCCCAGCTGATTTGTAGGGATCCAGATTTTGCAGCTCTTTCAGAACATAGGCTGTCCTGGATTGTGAAGAAGGAGAAGCGGGGGGGGGGGCTTGGGCCAGTTGCTGCAGAGCTGTTGACCGGGGTAGCAAGGTGGAAAGCATGGCCAGCCGGTGAAGGAGAAGCGGGGGGGGGGGGCTTGGGCCAGTTGCTGCAGAGCTGTTAACCGGGGTTGGGGTAGCAAGGCGGAAAGCATGGCCAGCCGTAGAAAAATGCTTATTGAAATGATCGATTATCGTAGATTTATTGGTGGTGACAGTGTTTCCTAGCCTCAGTGCAGTGGGCAGCTGGGAGGAGGTGCTCTTCTTCTCCATGGACTTTATAGTGTCCGAGAACGTTTTGGAATTAGTGTTGCAGGATGCACATTTCTGTTTGAAAAAGCTAGCCTTAGCTTTCCTAACTGACTGAGTATATTGGTTCTAGTCAAGCCGTGTATATTCACCCTCAAGCCACGGCGGACCTCAAAGAACGTTACTGGGCTTTGGGCAAACTGGAAACCAAATGTCCCACATTTATTTTAGCTGAGGATTTTAGCAAATTTGAGTAAAACCCTACTGAAGTTCTATCACCATAGTAGTA